>NC_051156.1:54050873-54084902 GCF_013339745.2 Dermacentor silvarum | reverse complement strand
AAAAGCTTTGAAGTCTTCTGCTTAAAACTTTAGCGAAATCTTGTAGTCCGTGTTCGTTAGACTTATTGGTCGATACGCTCGTACTGACAGCAATGCAGCTGGATCGTCTGTTTTTGGAAAAAGTACAACATGGCTCTGCCTGAAAGAAGGGGGTAACTTCTTTCTTCTGTATGCCTCAATTATAACGTTAAGGAGGACAACTGCTATTTCCGTTTTAAACGCCTTGTAGAATTCTGAACCCAAACCATCAGGGCCTGGTGATTTCCCTGCACTCAAATCCCCGATCGCCCACTCAATTTCTGCAACGTTGATTGGAGCTTCGAGGTTCGTTTTAAATTCTTCTAGTTTTGGCATGAGCCTCAAGAAATCGCATGGAAATCCTTCCTCAATCTGTGGTTCGTGGCCAAGCAATTCTTGATAGTAATCGACAAAAGCGCGTCGTATCAGTTTCTCGTCTCGCACAACTTCATCTCTGTACATTATCCCTTTTATTTCGTTGCGCGACGCATAGCTTTTTTCGTCTGATAGAGCACGTTTGGTAAGGTTTTCACCCATATATATTTTTACCGCACGTGCGCGTACTACTGCTCTTCTGTATCTTTCTGTATTAATTACTTCTAGTATGCTTTTAACTTCTTTTATTTCTCTGGCAAAGGTACCCGGAGCTGCAGTTCCCGCATTCAAATAAAAGTCCAGCCGACTTTGCAGCTCAGTTTCTTCTTTCCTTTGCTGTCTACTCAATGCGCCGGCTCTTTCGATAGCTGAAATTTTCGCGTTTTGTTTGAAATCTTCCCATGCTTCAGCGTAACACCCCGGTTTACTTTCCAGTAGATCTCCAATTTTTCTTTTTATTTCCTGCACATATACCTCATCATCGAGGATCTTAACATTGCATTTCCACAGCTCCCAGTTGAACTTCGCTGGTTTCCTCGGGCCTAGCGTACATATAACCAAGCTATGGTCGCTAAAAGAAACGTTTTTAACATCGTATTTATTGCAAAAGAGTGCCAAATCTGCCGAAACATAGATTCGGTCCAGTCTAGCTTGGCTGTCCCGCTGGTAGTGGGTGAACCGAGGCAATGTACCGTTTGATAGGAAGTACGCTACATCTTCTAATTGGTGTTCTACAGTCAGTGAGTTTAATACTGATACACTCGCATCCCGTATCGCGGAAACTCTTGCCCTATCCTCTACTCTGCAGACACAGTTAAAGTCCCCCATCATTATAACAGTCCTGTCACAGGTCAGATAATGTTCAACACTTTCGAAAAACAATCTGCGCTCATTTGCTACGTTTGGGGCATATAAACTAACTATTCGGAAATTCTGGGCCTGCAACGTTATGTCACATACAATAAGCCGCCCAGTGTCACACGTGTACACACTGTCAACAGATATTCCTGTGGAGTGCTTCACAAACAGCGCACAACCACCGGCGGTACCAATTGCATGCGAAACGTATACATTGTAGTACGTCCTAAAAGGTTCAACCATGCGGTTTGTTCCTTCTTCACTTCCAATCTTTGTCTCCTGTATGGCAATTACGTCCAGCTCATTTTCCATAAACAGTCGATTCAGCTGGTATTGCTTCCTCCGCGTCGACAAGCCCCGCACATTAAGGGTGCCCACATAAAGAGGTGTTTGAAGAGTAATTGCAATTTTTTTTACGCTACACAAAACCGCATTGTAGTACCTTGCTTAATACAAGACGACAACCCACACACATTTATAAAGCATATCCAAGTCACTCCAGCCATTTTGATTCCAACTTTGATTTTGCCGTGGCGGCGTCGACGCATTGTCTCTTCCGGTCAACTCCGCTGCTATTGTCCGGTTGAAAGAAAAAAAAGGACGTCACGTCGCCGGCGGGGCCGGCGGTTTCCGCTCGGGCCGTGGCTCGAGCGGTATTTTCGGTGTGAATTTCAATGTAGCCCTTCGAATAGGTGTCATCTTCACAGGCGGCTCATCCGTTGCAATCTGGTCGGTCGCGTGCCCGTCTTTGCCATCTTCATGGAGTCGTTTTGACGCAAGGCTGCTGGCACTACTCATAGAGACGTCTGTAGTTACAGGGTCTTCCTCGACCCTCACGCCAGGTGCATTGCCTTGGCTCGTTGGGGCGCCCGTCACCAATGTCTCTGCAGCCTCGGTCGAAATGTTGGCGGTCACTTCCTCAGTAAAGGTTGCATCCTTTCGCTTCACGTGGGCGGTGCTAGCCGCACCAGGAATTCGCGAGCTGTCTGCCTTGGGGGTAGTTTCAGCCGCGTCTGCCTCGTCCATTAGATGTTCCGTCGATATTTCTTAATTCGCTTTGACACCCGCCACGTTTGCGTAGGTTCGCACGCAGCTGCTTTCATCATGGCCATATCGCCGACACTTAGCACACCGCGGTACCCGGCAGTCACGCCTGATATGACCCGTGGCATGGCACCTCAAGCATAGCGGGGGGCGTCCCGGTGCGACGAGTAGAGCCATGATTCCTGCAACCCGCAACTGATGGGGTAAATCTTCTAGCGTCACACCAGGCTTGAGCTTCAGACCAACTGTGCGCGTTGACGAGCCCTTGTCAGCTATTCCATGCACTCGCCAGCGCTCCTTGTAGATATCACTCACTTTCCCGTACGGTGCCAGGGCAGAACGCACTTCTTCGTCTGCTACATTATGTAGTACCCAGTAGAGCTTTATACGTATTTCTTGATTTTCGGGGTCAACCACAAGGCACCGTTTCTCCTTGACCCGTACTTCACCGATTCCTACCATCTTCTTAGTAGCTTCGGCACTTTTGAACGTGACGGCCCAAACGTGGTTCATCTGGAACGCCCCCAAAGCTATTACTTCAGGGAGCACTCCAAGATGAACCAACATGTCCCGAAAATCTTCTACACGATAAGGCCTGGCTTTCAAGTCCCCGTGAAGAAAAACAGTATTCGCAACAGATGTACAGTCAACCACAAAAGTTTGCGGACCACGCGAGCGCGTGGCCAAGAGCCTCTTCGCGACACTTCCGCTACGTCACCAGCGATCGACAGCAGCGCTACGTTGAAGACGCATCCCTCCTTAAATCTATGACCTGTCTATTTTCGCACTGTGCGCAAATATTTTCTACCTATCTCTTTCAACGTGACGCGCTCTTTGTTAGCCAGGGCTACTTGCTTATATTTTGAGAGCAGAATATCAGTACAAGTAATCAGACAGCGTATTCTTCGGCTGTTATCAGTTCTATTTTCGCGTAGCCACGCTGTTTTTTTTTTCGTGAGTGCGTGAGTGAGCGGTGAGGCAGCCATGGGACACAGATGCTTAGTCAGTAGGCAGAATTTTTCCGTTCCTCCCCCATCGCTAAGTGACAGTAGCGGCCGGGATTTGATCGCCTGCGCCCAGGTTTTGCTGCGCAAAGCCCGAACCACCGCGCTGCTATAGTGGTTACATTTAGAAAAATAAGAAATAATCGGGTGCGATGACTCTTTTTATAACCCTTTGCGACACGGCGTCCTCGTTTGGGGACTCGAACTTCGGAGGCGCGTCCCACGCCACGTGTTTCTTCAAATGACCTAAAACTCAGTGTGCACATTCGTGTCCGCTTCCTGATGGGACAACTAGCGGTCAGTTAACTTCATTGTCCTGCGTATTGCTGCAGATGATCACTTTGCTGGAGACACTACCATGTTAGACAATCGTTCGACGTGCCGCGTTCCAAGACCAACGTCAAGAGTATTCTTTTCTCCGGTCGACACGAATACAACCGAAAAAGCAAGTGTGCATGCGTTTCGGGCCTAATAGTTGATTCTTTTTATGCAAGCATTGAAGCTGACGGATTTCAGAATAATTAGATAATGAGTTATACGCTAATTAATTTTTTTTACTGAAACTCGCACAAAACAGCACATTGCTTCGTCTTCTTTCTTGGAATGTAATAGTGAGCGTCTTGAAGTGATGCCATGCGCATTTGACGCATTTGCAGACAGTGCATCATAATTCGTGTCTGAAGGGGATGAATTTATTCACAAGACATTTACAGAAGTGTCATGAAACATAGGTCTCTCAATGATCTAGTAGGAAGTGAAATGTCCGCCGTTTTCTAGCACCTTATTGATGCGTGTGGGCATCGACTCGTACAAAGATTCAGTAATCTCCGGTCGACCGCGCAGGCTTTCCCATTCTTGTGCGATCGCTTGCCACAGCGTATCGGCCGTGCGGCCGCGGTTGGCTCGTGTGGACAGCCGTTTCTTCAACATGCCCCAGACATTTTCTATGGGATTCAAGTCGGCGCCACATGGAGGCCACTCAAGCTGGCAAACAGCATGTTCTTCTAGCAATGACTGGACGATACGTGCTTTATGGATCGGGCTGCGGTCGTGTTGAAAAAAATAGCAGCCGTCGCTGAAGGGACCGTCCAGCGCATACGGAACGAGGTGTCTAGTGATGACGTCGCAGTACCGTGACGCAGTGAAGGGCCCTTCCAGACGCACAAGGGGACCAAGGCCATCTTTGCTGATTGCTCCCCACACGCTCACGGAACACCGTCCACTGGATAGAACACTCTGTGTGTAATTAGGCAGATATCTGCAAGAAATAGCATACAATTGGGTTCCAGCGGCGCGTCTAAAAATGTTGTGATTCCTCTTGCGTATGAACTTTATAATGCTGTTATAGAGTTGCAATAGAAAACGTGCAAACATCATTAGATAGTACTGAAAGACCCACTGGCAGCTTTTAATTAGCTTCAGAGTAAGTAGTACTATGAAACAATCGTTAATGTTTTCAACATAATACCACTACAGAAAAATCTCGTAATGTCCAAAAGCTCATTTTACGTGAAACATGTTGTGATGCAGAATTAGCTTCGTGAATTAATTGCCAATACACTGTAAACACACCTGCAGTTTAGTGGACGCCAAACCCGCTTCCGTTGGTCCCAGCGCGTGGAAAAAGTTGACTCGTCGCTAAAGATGACATCGCCCCATTTCTCTGTTGTCCAATCTTTCATTGCTGTAGCGAACATGAGTCGTTCTTGTAGCTGGCTGTCTGAGAGGCAGGGCTTCTGTGCTGCTACGAAAGACTGCAGGCCAAGCTCACTCAGCCTTCTTCTTACAGTCTCAGACGATACCATGAGCGAGAGCGCTTCTCGGATATCCTCTGCACTTTGAAAAGGATCAGCCACGATGGCGGCCGTAATCAGGCGGTCCTCTTCCTCAGTCGTGGCCCTTGGACGCCCACTGCGCTCCATATCTGTGAATCTGTCATCGTCGCGGAAAGCTTGAATAATCCTATTCACGGCAGTCCGGCTCCTGTTGGTTCGGCGGCAGATTTCGCGCTGAGGTATTCCCTCTATAAATAAACGCACAATGTGCCTTCTTTCGTCAAGTGGAACACGCAGCGGCATCTTTCCAAATAGGCAATCACCACGTGGCCTGAAGCAAGTCTACTAGGTTTTCAGCGACTGATGCGAAGATGCGCCTATGTGTGAAAGAAAATTTTCTATGCATCCGCTTTTTCTTTATTTTTGATGACAGTGAAACACCTCCCTACCCTTTCTCTCAAGACGCAGAAGCAGCAACACTCATTGGACCAAGATGCTGCCAACCAAAGTGCGCCAGTAAACGTCGCGTAAAAAAATCGTCGCAGCGCTTCGTGAAACTTATCTACCCACTGGCACACCAGTGGACAAAGGTTGCAGTGATTGCTCCGATACTGCTATCAAGCCAGATATGTGGCGGTCTTATCGCAGACAGCGCTCTGCGTCAACACAACGAACTAACAATGTCATGCACGGGAATAAAAAATTAACAGGCAGGCGAGTACCAAGAGGGCTCATATCCGGGAGAGCGCCCCTGTCGCCGCTAGGTGGCGCGGATAGGCAGTCTGGCACGCGCTCGCGTGGTCCGCAAACTTTTGTGGTTGACTGTACCTGTTGGCAGCGACGGCAGAACAACTTGATAGTCCTTGTGTCATCAGCAAAAAACCTGTTTCCGCGGCCCACCTGGGCCGCTGATACCGCTCCGGCGGAGCCCATTCCACAAGCGTCCGTTTGCTATCACGGCTGGAAGTAGAATCTTGTTAGGCCACGCGGACACATCGGACACTTTGCGCCACCTTCGTTAAATGCGTGTTCGGCAAGCAGTAAATAAAAATTTTCAAACCAACGTCCGCGACAGGACTCGAACCTGCAGTCTTCTGATCCGAAGTCAGACGCCTTATCCATTAGGCCACGCGGACACATACGACATTTTGCGCCACCTTCGTTAAATGCGTGTTCGGCAAGCAGTAAATAAAAATTTTCAAACCAACGTCCGCGACAGGACTCGAACCTGCAGTCTTCTGATCCGAAGTCAGACGCCTTATCCATTAGGCCAAGCGAACACATCGGACATTTTGCGCCACCTTCGTTAAATGCGTGTTCGGCAAGCAGTAAATAAAAATTTTCAAACCAACGTCCGCGACAGGACTCGAACCTGCAGTCTTCTGATCCGAAGTCAGACGCCTTATCCACTAGGCCAAGCGGACACATCGGACATTTCGCGCCACCTTCGTTAAATGCGTGTTCGGCAAGCAGTACATAAAAATTTTCAAACCAACGTCCGCGACAGGACTCGAACCTGCAGTCTTCTGATGCGAAGTCAGACGCCTTATCCATTAGGCCACGCGGACACATCGGACATTTCGCGCCACCTTCGTTAAATGCGTGTTCGGCAAGCAGTAAATAAAAATTTTCAAACCAACGTCCGCGACAGGACTCGAACCTGCAGTCTTCTGATCCGAAGTCAGACGCCTTATCCATTAGGCCACGCGGACACATACGACATTTTGCGCCACCTTCGTTAAATGCGTGTTCGGCAAGCAGTAAATAAAAAATTTCAAACCAACGTCCGCGACAGGACTCGAACCTGCAGTCTTCTGATCCGAAGTCAGACGCCTTATCCATTAGGCCACGCGGACTTTTTTTTCTTCTTTATTGCCTTTTGCAAGATACAGTCAGAATTTCGACACTTCACAATTGGTAAAAGTGCCCACCAGTCTTTGGTGTGCACGAGATTTTAAAACCGCCTAAGGTTCGCAAGCTCGTTTAACACACTAATCCATTCTGGCTTTTCGTTTTGCGCATCGAACACTTCTTTTATGTAACAGACACTTTCAATAAAATATTCACGAGTACTTCGAACATTTATGTCAGCGTGTCTAACAGCCATTCGGGTGCGCCACAGGCTGTGCAACCCTAATAGCATAAACATGTCGTATGGCACTCCTCCTTCATTTTCCGTCGGGAGAAAACGGATGCCATAGGGTGTTATGGGCAAGTCTTTCTTTATAGTTCGCTGCATGACGTCCCAGTGGAAAACGGCGTCCCAGCAGTCTATGAATACGTGTTCAATTGTCTCTTCCTTGTGGCACAGTAAACAATCCACAGACCAGGGGATAAAAATACCTCTTTCCTGAAGCCACGGTTTTACAGGTAGTGTATTGGAATGCAGCTGAAAAAAGAAGGACTTTGCCGATGGCCTGACAGGCATACGTTTTTCCCTTTTTAGGACGTTTCTTTCACTACCCACACTGAACATCGATCTATACAGCGGCACTGGCAATACCACGTCAATTAGATCTTTATAGAGACGTTTTTTGGGAACGTGGCTGAGGTACTCCATTGAGAAGCGCACCTTCAGAAACCGGAATGCCCATATCACTTCTTTCAAATATCCACTCATAGGGCCACTGTTAACACTGCTAGATACAATGAATTCAGGAAGGCCCGTACCTAGTCTCAGTTGCATCACTCTAACCAGGAAAGGGTCTTTTTGGTCTCTTAAAAAGGCAAAACGACACACTATCTGCTTCAAGAACAGATGCGCCAGTCCAAGCCCCCCTGTTTTGACAGATCGAAATAAGTTTGTTCGACTCGTTCGCTCCCAATTGGATCCCCATACGTACACTGCCAGCCCCCGATGCAAACGTTGCACGTGAACTCTAGTCATACACAATGCTTGCAATACATAGCACACTTTGGCAACGGCAAACAGGTTGTAGGCCGTCGCGCGGGCAAACATCGAAAGACTACGACCACCCCATTTAACTGCTTTTTCTTGCACCTTCATTGTTTCATTTTCCCAGAATTGCCCCGCCTCTTTATAGTGCTCAAGCGGCACCCCGAGATACTTTGTCGGCGCAACGGTCCACTTCACATTCAAAAAGATGGGTGAGGTGCTTTGCCATGTTCCATGCCACACCCCTAAACACTTATCAAAGTTTATCACGCTACCAGTAATTCTACAAAAAGATAAAGCGTCCTTTACCGCGGTCGCGACACTTTCTTTATCGCTACAAAACAAAGCAATGTCATCCGCGTATGTAAGCAGCTTTACTTCCGTTGACTGTAAACGAAAACCTACAATACTGTTGTTATAAAGAATCTTTCTGCAGAATGGCTCGAGGTACAACGCAAATAGTAGAGGACTTAAAGGGCATCCCTGGCGCACACTTGAGCGTACGTGAAAGCTCTCGCCTACTTCCTGATTTATTATAAGGTTAGCGGTACAATTAGCATAGCACATCTTTACTCCATCGAAGAGCACGTAGCCAACATTTACATACTGAAGAACTGAAAAAAGAACGTTATGTGATACACGATCAAACGCCTTTTGCAGATCAAGTTGAAGCAATGCTACATGTTCACCCCACGCATCACAGCATTCCAGAATGGTTCTAGCAATGTGAATATTTGTGTAGATTGATCTTCCTTTGATTCCGCACGTCTGATGCGGTCCTACAATTCGTGTTATAACTCGCTGTACCTCTTTGCCAAGATCTTAGTAAAGATATTATAATCAACGTTAGTCAGCGCTATTGGGCGGTAAGACCCAACTGACAGCAATTTTTCTGAGTCTTCCGTCTTGGGAATGAGTACTATATGCGACCGCCCAAATGACGGGGGTGCATATTTTCGCCTATACGCCTCACTAAATACCAAAAATAAAATGAGGCTCACATCTTTTCTGAAGGCCTTATAGAAAGCCGCTCCCAACCCATCAGGTCCAGGAGACTTCCCCGAGCTAAATCCTCAATGGCATCTTCAACTTCTTTTTGGCTGATCGGTTCTTCCAGATATTCACGGTCTACGTCATCTAGTTTTGCCATGTTGGCCAGGAACTCGCGTTCGAATTCTTCCGGGACATCGTTACTTCTTCGAAATAGTTCGCTATAGTGCTCGAGGAACGCTCTGTGTATTTTAGCTTGTTCGTCGGTGACTTCATTCTTATAACTTATTTTCCGAATTACGTTTTGCCTTGCGTGAGCCTTTTCGTCTGCAAAGGCTCGCTTCGTGGGCGTTTCGCCGAGCCATAGCTTGTCCGCCCTTGCTCGGATCACCGCTCCTCTGTACTTATCTTCGTCGATAAGCTCCAGTTGACTCTTAAGTTCATTGATCTGCTTTGCGAACGTACCAGGTTTATCGGCCTCTACTCGGTACATAAAGTCCAGTTCTTGCTGTATTTCTTTCTCCTTTTTTTCTTTCTTCGTACTTCATCACCCTAGCTTTTTCTATTGCACAAATCTTTATTTCTTCTTTAAAAAGCTCCCACAACTCTATCACGTCATCATGCCTTGCCAATAACTGTCCGAACTTTTCCTTTACGCACTCAACGAACGATTCATTATGTAGCAGCTTGTCATTAAATAGCCACATCTTCCAATTAAAGCGTGAAGCCTCTTTGCGCGTCCCAAATGTGACTAACACCAAACAATGGTCACTGAATGACACATGTTTAACGATATAACTGTGGCATGCTGGTACTAACTGCAATGAAACATATATCCTATCCAGTCTCGCGTGGCTAGCACGCTGATAGTGTGTAAAAACTGGCCGGGTACCACTAGACAACACGTGTTCCATATCTTCTAAATTATGCTCTTGTACCATTGCGATCAAGCGCGAGGCACTCTTTTCCTTAACTGGAACATTTTTGACACGATCAGCCACTGAGCAAACACAATTAAAATCTCCAAGCATAATTATTTGCATCTCGCACATCAAGTACTGCTTCAGCCGTTCAAAAAACACGTCTCGTTCATTTTCGGCATTAGGGGGATATACGCAGATTATTCGCCAACCAGAATCTGACATTGAAAAACCGGCTATAACAAATCTACCACTCTGGCACACAAACACATTCTCAACAACTATTCCTAAACTGTTTCTAATGAAAATAGCACATCCACCTGATGTGCCGAATGCGTGGGCAACACAAACATCGTACCTAGCTCGGAAAGGCAGCACCATGCGGTCAGTTTGTTCCTCGCTATCTATTTTTGTTTCTTGCACTACAACTACGTCTAAGTCGTTCTCCAAGAAAAGGCGACTCAGCTGGTACTGCTTCTTTCTAGCATTTAAACCTCGGACATTGATAGTCGCAATGCGTAGTGATGTGCTCGAATTTATCGCCATAAGTTAAAATATGTACAGCGGTGAGCACTGTTAGGGTGAACACGCGAGCGCGTGGCCGACGGCACTATCAGCGCCGCGTAACAGCCATCGTTGGAAACATTGCACATGCGCAGCATGTGCTTTGCGAAACACTCTTTCCACCGCGCGCATCACGTCATCGATACGCTTGTTCGTCGTCTGCTAGCCGCATTTATTGTTCGCTGAGCTGATACCTTCTGCATTTCAAGGTCCATCTGGATTGAAGATTGGAGCGTGAAGGAAAAAAGTGAGTGTAAGAGGGATAATTATTAAACTTTTTATTTAAGAAAATTGCACTTTTGCAATTCAAGTTAAACAAGACCATGAGAACAAATATAAAAACATGAGCAAATCTAATAGCGAGTCATGTGACCACTTACAGCAACGACTGCCGCTATTCTGGACGGTAACGAGTCGTAAAGTGATCGAACATATTCCCGATCGGCTTTCAGCCTTTCCCACTCGTTGCTGACTTGCGCCCACAACTGGTCCGAAGTCGCGGAATAAAGGGGCTTCCTTGCCAAGGAAGCTTTCAGACGGCCCCACACGTTTTCTATCACATTCAGGTCCGCTCCTTTCGGAGGCCATTCCAGTAGCTGCATGTGCTGCTCCGCCTGGAACTCCTTGACTGCCCGCGCCGTGTGTATCGGTGACCGGTCCAGTTGGAACAGGTAATCACCATCTGGGAATAAACTGCTCGCATATGGCAACAGCACATTGTTCAAAATGTTGCAGTATTGTTCCGACGATAAGTGTCCACGTATACGTTGCAGGGGCCCTAAACCATATCTTGAAACAGCACCCCACACGTTCACACTCGATCTCCCACTGGCAGAAACACCTTGCACCTTGTCCGGGTCGTTCCTGCGTGGCATTGTGACGTTAACTAAAACAATTGCTTTTCAAAGCAGGAAGTTTGCCTCACCGTGTGCCTGGTAGTCTCCAAACACGCAATCTTTGGTCTTGTCGTGTCGAAAACGTCGACTCATCCGAAAAGATGACGCGACCCCACTCTTCTGATGTCCATGCTTCGTGCAGCTCAGCGAACTGCCGTCGTGCGTCCTTGTTTGCCGCCGTTAGTAGTGGCTTCTGCGCTGCGACGCGACTGCGAAGGCCCGCAGTACGCAGGCCACGTCGAACAGTGGTGTCCGAAACGTCCAAATCCAAGTCCTCGCGTATTGCTGGGGCTGGCAAGAAAGGGTTACGAACAGCAGCTGCAACTATGAGGGCGTCTTCATCGTCTGTGGTAGCTTTAGGGCGGGGCGCGCGGGGTGCATCCTGAATGCGACCTTCATACTTGTATAGGCTTGAATTATCCTGTTCACAGTCTTCAGGGGCCTATTAACTAAAGCGCCAATATACCGCTGGGAATAACCTTTCAGGGAAAGATCGACAATCGAGCGCCGTTCATCATCGGGAACCCTAGCCATAATACGATCTGGCGACAGAATGAACGGCTGCGAAAGATGTTTGGTTGTTTTATATACGGCGTTGCATGCACAACAACTTTGAAGGGAACGAATAGACACGCCCCCATAGATATACAAGTTTTTTTGTCTTGTTCTGTTCAAGCACAGATGTTTAAAGAAATCTTAAAATGCAGGATGCATGGGCTTAGAAAACAAAAATGCGGCCAGCAGACGACGAACAAGTGCATTCATGACGTCATGCGCGCGGTGGAACAATTATTTCGCGGAAGGCGTGATGCGCATGCGCAATGTTTCCAGTGATGACCGTAACGGGGCGCTGACAGTGCCGTCGGCCACGCGCTCGCGTGTTCACCCTAACAGTGCTCACCGCTGTACGCCATGGTGCATACCTTTCGAGCAAAGGCACAACAAAACATCCGCGGCTCATTAGCGACAAGCCAACCTGTTCCCGACGTCTGCGCTCCTCGAGCTTCGGCTTGGGTCGCGTTGCCGAAGGCTCCACTCACTACCCTTTTTTGATCGTTCATGAGCATCGTCATAGTCCCAAAGAAGCCGCTGGGCGCCAGAGCTCGCGGCTACGTTGGCGGTTTCAGCACCGCTTTTCTGTCTGGTGGAACGTTGGGCTTTGGCTTCAATAATGAACGCCGAGTCACCACCGTTTTCGTTGGCGGTTCCCCAGCGCCAGCGACGTCTTGTCCGTCCGAGTCGTCTGTTGCAGCTTCGCGTCCGCGTTTGCTGACTGCGTCTCTGCTGTCTTCCTCCGTGACGTCCATGCTACTCGTGAACTGACTAGCTGGCTCTGTTGAAGGTTCGCCCTCTTCAGTGCCTACACTGATTTTTGCAGGCACGTCCCTTATGTCGGTCTCTTCTACAGTGCACCGGTCTCCTTGCTTTCCATTATCTTGTGGATACAAGGGCGTGTCTATGGGTCGTATCTCCTTTTGGTTCACTTGTCGCGACGTTCCTGCAGCTTCTTCCGCGTCAGCTTCGTCCATGACGAGCTCTGTGACGTCCGTTTTTCCCATTGGGCTTGTTACATTTGCGTATGTCTTCACACACGAGCTCTCGTCGTGGAGAAAACGGCGGCACCGTGCGCAGCGAGGGACACGGCAGTCTCGCCGTATATGCCCCGCGGTGTGACACCGCAAACACACTGGTGCTCTTCCCGGAGCAATTAGCAGCGCCAATTCCCCACCGACACGAAGCTGGTGTGGGAGGTCATCGACCTTGACGCCTGCATGAAGCTTGATGCTCACCGTCCGCGTGGTCGTGGTTTTCTCCTGGATGCCATACACTCGCCACTTTTCTTTCGCGACGTCCGTTACAGTCCCGAACATTGCAAGTGCGGCGCGTACATCTTCATCGGGAACGTTGAACAACAGCCAATGCAACTTCAGGCGCAGGTCTTGATTCGTCGGGTCTACCACTATACAGCGGCGACCTTTCACTTTCATTTCACCTATAGCCAGGGCTTTCTTGACGCCTTCAGCGTTCTTGAAGGTGACGGCCCACACATGGCTCATCTGATACGCCCCTAAGGCTATCACCTCAGGGAGCAGTGCCAGATGGTCCAACGTATCCCGGAATTCTTCAACTCGATAAGGCCTTCCACGCACGTCAGCATGTAAAAATATGGTATTCAAAACTGTACGACCTGTGGGCAAAGTCGGTAGGATGACCTCGTAATCCTCATGTTCAGCTGGAGTATTCCTGTTACCGCGGCTGTTCATAGCCGCAAACACCGCCCCATCGGAGCACATGATAACCACGTCCGTAGGCTTCCGCGGCCGGAAGTGGAATCCATTAGGCCACGCGGACATGTAGGACATTTTGCGCCACCTTCGTTAAATGCGTGTTCGGCAAGCAGTGAATAAAAATTTTCAAACCAAGGTCCGCGACAGTACTCGAGCCTGCAGTCTTCTGATCCGAAGTCAGACGCCTTATCCATTAGGCCACGCGGATATGTAGGGCATATTGCGCCACCTTCGTTAAATGCGTGTTCGGCAAGCAGTAAATAAAGTTTTTCAAACCAAGGTCCGCGACAGTACTCGAGCCTGCAGTCTTCTGATCCGAAGTCAGACGCCTTATCCATTAGGCCACGCGGACATGTAGGGCATTTTGCGCCACCTTCGTTAAATGCGTGTTCGGCAAGCAGTAAATAAAAATTTTCAAACCAACGTCCGCGACAGTACTCGAACCTGCAGTCTTCTGATCCGAAGTCAGACGCCTTATCCATTAGGCCACGCGGACACATAGGACATTTTGCGCCACCTTCGTTAAATGCGTGTTCGGCAAGCAGTAAATAAAAATTTTCAAACCAACGTCCGCGACAGGACTCGAGCCTGCAGTCTTCTGATCCGAAGTCAGACGCCTTATCCATTAGGCCACGCGGACACATAGGACATTTTGCGCCACCTTCGTTAAATGCGTGTTCGGCAAGCCGTAAATAAAAATTTTCAAGCCAACGTCCGCGACAGGACTCGAGCCTGCAGTCTTCTGATCCGAAGTCAGACGCCTTATCCATTAGGCCACGGGGACACATAGGACATTTTGCGCCACCTTCGTTAAATGCGTGTTCGGCAAGCAGTAAATAAAAATTTTCAAACCAACGTCCGCGACAGGACTCGAGCCTGCAGTCTTCTGATCCGAAGTCAGACGCCTTATCCATTAGGCCACGCGGACACACAGGACATTTCGCGCCACCTTCGTCAAATGCGTGTTCGGCAAGCAGTAAATAAAAATTTTCAAACCAACGTCCGCGACAGGACTCGAACCTGCAGTCTTCTGATCCGAAGTCAGACGCCTTATCCATTAGGCCACGCGGACATGTAGGGCATTTTACGCCACCTCCGTTAAATGCGTGTTCGGAAAGCAGTAAATAAAAATTTTCAAACCAAGGTCCGCGACAGTACTCGAGCCTGCAGTCTTCTGATCCGAAGTCAGACGCCTTATCCATTAGGCCACGCGGACATGTAGGGCATTTTGCGCCACCTTCGTTAAATGCGTGTTCGGCAAGCAGTAAATAAAAATTTTTCACACCAACGTCCGCGACAGGACTCGAGCCTGCAGTCTTCTGATCTGAAGTCAGACGCCTTATCCATTAGGCCACGCGGACATGTAGGGCATTTTGCGCCACCTTCGTTAAATGCGTGTTCGGCAAGTAGTAAATAAAAATTTTCAAACCAACGTCCGCGACAGGACTCGAGCCTGCAGTCTTCTGATCCGAAGTCAGACGCCTTATCCATTAGGCCACGCGGACACATAGGACATTTTGCGCCACCTTCGTTAAATGCGTGTTCGGGAAGCCGTAAATAAAAATTTTCAAACCAACGTCCGCGACAGTACTGGAACCTGCAGTCTTCTGATCCGAAGTCAGACGCCTTATTCATTAGGCCACGCGGACACATAGGACATTTTGCGCCACCTTCGTTAAATGCGTGTTCGGCAAGCAGTAAATAAAAATTTTCAAACCAACGTCCGCGACAGGACTCGAACCTGCAGTCTTCTGATCCGAAGTCAGACGCCTTATCCATTAGGCCACGCGGACATGTAGGGCATTTTGCGCCACCTCCGTTAAATGCGTGTTCGGAAAGCAGTAAATAAAAATTTTCAAACCAAGGTCCGCGACAGTACTCGAGCCTGCAGTCTTCTGATCCGAAGTCAGACGCCTTATCCATTAGGCCACGCGGACATGTAGGGCATTTTGCGCCACCTTCGTTAAATGCGTGTTCGGCAAGCAGTAAATAAAAATTTTTCACACCAACGTCCGCGACAGGACTCGAGCCTGCAGTCTTCTGATCTGAAGTCAGACGCCTTATCCATTAGGCCACGCGGACATGTAGGGCATTTTGCGCCACCTTCGTTAAATGCGTGTTCGGCAAGCAGTAAATAAAAATTTTCAAACCAACGTCCGCGACAGGACTCGAGCCTGCAGTCTTCTGATCTGAAGTCAGACGCCTTATCCATTAGGCCACGCGGACATGTAGGGCATTTTGCGCCACCTTCGTTAAATGCGTGTTCGGCAAGCAGTAAATAAAAAATTTCAAACCAACGTCCGCGACAGGACTCGAGCCTGCAGTCTTCTGATCTGAAGTCAGACGCCTTATCCATTAGGCCACGCGGACATGTAGGGCATTTTGCGCCACCTTCGTTAAATGCGTGTTCGGCAAGCAGTAAATAAAAATTTTCACACCAAGGTCCGCGACAGTACTCGAGCCTGCAGTCTTCTGATCCGAAGTCAGACGCCTTATCCATTAGGCCACGCGGACATGTAGGGCATATTGCGCCACCTTCGTTAAATGCGTGTTCGGCAAGCAGTAAATAAAAATTTTCAAACCAAGGTCCGCGACAGTACTCGAGCCTGCAGTCTTCTGATCCGAAGTCAGACGCCTTATCCATTAGGCCACGCGGACATGTAGGGCATTTTCCGCCACCTTCGTTAAATGCGTGTTCGGCAAGCAGTAAATAAAAATTCTCAAACCAACGTCCGCGACAGTACTCGAACCTGCAGTCTTCTGATCCGAAGTCAGACGCCTTATCCATTAGGCCACGCGGACACATAGGACATTTTGCGCCACCTTCGTTAAATGCGTGTTCGGCAAGCAGTAAATTAAACTTTTCAAACCAACGTCCGCGACAGGACTCGAACCTGCAGTCTTCTGATCCGAAGTCAGACGCCTTATCCATTAGGCCACGCGGACACATAGGACATTTTGCGCCACCTTCGTTAAATGCGTGTTCGGCAAGCCGTAAATAAAAATTTTCAAGCCAACGTCCGCGACAGGACTCGAGCCTGCAGTCTTCTGATCCGAAGTCAGACGCCTTATCCATTAGGCCACGGGGACACAGGACATTTTGCGCCACCTTCGTTAAATGCGTGTTCGGCAAGCAGTAAATAAAAATTTTCAAACCAACGTCCGCGACAGGACTCGAGCCTGCAGTCTTCTGATCCGAAGTCAGACGCGTTATCCATTAGGCCACGCGGACATGTAGGTCATTTTGCGCCACCTTCGTTAAATGCGTGTTCGGCAAGCAGTAAATAAAACTTTTCAAACCAACGTCCGCGACAGGACTCGAACCTGCAGTCTTCTGATCCGAAGTCAGACGCCTTATCCATTAGGCCACGCGGACATTTTTTTTTATTTATTGCCGGTCTTCGACATAAGACAGTACATACAAATTACCACACACTCCAATAACACAAATGCACGCTGTTGTACAGAAAAAAAAAAGAAAAAAAAGTAAGTCGTCCGTCCGTATAGGACCGACGTTGTCACGTTAAAATTCCTTCATGGCTGCCAGAGGAACCAGCCTTGACAGCCAATCCGGTACATACACTTTCATTTTCTGTTCTTCAATAAAGCGAGATACACATTCTTTGAAATAAATCCTCGCGGGCCTCGCGTCGGGGTCACAGTGGTACCCTGCCATACGAGCCTCCCATAAACAGTGGAGTGCAATCAGCATAATAAAGTCATAAGGAACCCCGTCATCGTCCTTAATTGACAGATACCTGATCCCATGGGGGTCCACTGGCAATTCTTTCTTTAGTGTTCGCTGTAACACGTCCCAGAAGTAAACCCCCTCCCAACAATGCAAAAAAACATGGTCTATGGTTTCGGGCTGCTTGCAGATCAAGCAGTGCGATCCCCATGGTACAGCACAACCCCGTTCTTTCAAAAAAGTCTTCACGGGAAGCGTTCCGGTATGAAGGTTAAAGAAAAATGTTTTTACCCCGGGTGACACCTCCATGCGTTTGACCCGTTTAAGCACATCCTGTCCTGGCCCTCCACTGTATATGGCTCTATATAATGGTACTGGGAAAAGTACATCAGCAAGGTCTCTATACAGTGTTTTCCTTTTCACTTCACAAAGATAATCATTTGAAAAGCGCACAGTGAGGAAGCGTACACTTTCGACCACTTCCTTGAGATACCCACGAAGTGTTCCGGTCATGCTTTCTGTACTGACAACATGTTCCGGCAATGCGTCGCTCAACCTGAGCTGGCAAACAGTGCGCAGAAAAGGGTCTCGCGTATCGCCAAAAAACAAAAATCTGTTTACCAGCTGTCTAACAAAGAGATGAATTAAGCCCACACCCCCGTCCTTCACTCTTCAGAACAAGTTTGTTCGGCTGCACCTTTCCCATGTCGAACCCCAGATGAAAACCGCAAACACTCTGTGCAGCCTTTGCACGTTTGCCCGGGAACAATGGAGCACTTGCATGACATAATACAACTTAGAGATAAAGAAAATATTGCAAACTGTCGCTCTTGCAAAAATAGACAGGTTAGTTCCTTGCCATCTGTCTACTTTATCTTTCATTTCTTTGGTTTGACTCCTTCAGTATTCCTCGCTGCTGTTGTAGCTGTCGAGGGGAACACCTAGATACCGTGCAGGAGTTTTCATCCAGTTCACGTTCGCGAAGTGGTCCGGAGCAGACGGCCACTCCCCGTGCCATAGTCCAAGGGATTTGCCCCAATTTACTCTGCTGCCCGTGACGTCACAGAAGTGCTTCACTACAGTTATTGCTTCGGTTATACTTGGTTTGTCTGTGCAACACACTGCGATGTCGTTTGCATACGCGTGTACTTTAACTTCGGCCGCTGCCAGACTAAAACCACGTATTCTGACATTTTCAGTGATTGCCAGACACATTGCTTCAATATATATAGCGAACAGAAGCGGACTGAGGGGGCAGCCTTGGCGCACTGAACGCATGATGTTAATGGGGGCCCCCAGTGACTTATTAACAATTAACCGCGTTGTGCAGTTCTGATACGCCAAGGCCACTTCCTTAGTGATGATGGAACCAACATTAACATGATCTAAGATTGCAAACAAAATAGCATGCGCGACACAGTCAAACGCTTTCTCGAGGTCGAGCTGAAGAACTGCAACGCCGCTATAGGTGACGTCACAGCACTCCACAACACACCGCATCCTATGGATGTTCGCAAAAATAGATCGCCCCTTGATGCCGCAAGTTTGGTGGTCAGCGACTATTCCCTTGATGACACCTTGGAGTCTGGTGGCTATAACCTTCATAAATATTTTATAATCGATGTTTGTTAATGATATGGGCCTGTAGGATGTGACGAGCTTTAGTTTATCTATTTGATCGGTCTTAGGTATTAGTATAGTGTGCGCTTTTCCAAAGGAAGGTGGCAAGGATTTCTGCTCATATGCGTCATTACATACCGCAGCTAGCAAAGGAGCCAGTTCGCTTTTAAACGCCTTATACCACCCAGCGCTGAGACCATCAGGTCCGGGTGACTTGACCAGGTTCAAATCGTCGATTGCTTTCTCGACTTCCCTCTGGGTTATTCTGCCTTCTAGTCCTTCTTTGGTGTCATCATCCAATCGCGGCATACGATGGAGAAAAGCAGCTTTAAACCCATCTAAATTGGCAGCCTGGAATGCAAAGAGCGACTGGTAGTACTCAGTGAAATCGCGGCCTATGCTTTCGTTGTCTTCAACAACACTGCCGTTCATTAAAATCTTATCAACATTGTTGCGTCGTCCGTGCGCCTTTTCTAGTCCAAGCGCCCTTTTTGTGGGCGTCTCCCCTGCCGCTAGTGCATCGGCACGTGCTCGCACAATGGCACCTTGATAACGCTCTTTATCAAACTGTTCAAGCTTTTGCTTGATGTTTCGCACGTCGTCTTTGTACGCCCCAGGCTGTCTGCACTCAAGCGTAATAAGCTGTCTGAGTAGTGTTCTAAAACCCTTTTCTTTCACTTCCCTCTCATATTTTAGGCAGCTCGATCGGTCCAAGGCTTTCATTTTAACGTTTTGTTTAAAGCATTCCCACTTTTCCTCTATTGTGTCCGATGTTGCTTCGTGTATTTTATTAACCATATCGCGTACTGCGGCAAGAAATGGCTCATCGATTAGTAGCAGTGCATTCATTTTCCAGAGGTCCCAATTGAAAGCATGTCTCCTTTTCTCTATGCCGACTTCACATTTAACCAGACAGTGGTCCGAGAACGACACAGGTACAACGCAATAGCCATGGCATTTTGGGATTGCTCCAACGAAATGTACATGCGATCCAATCGCGCATGGTTACTACCCTGAAAACTCGTAAACGTCACTTCATGACCAGCTTCGAGACACTCAAAGACATCGTCAAGTTCATTTTCGCTTATTATATTGGACAACACATCACTACTTTTGTCACGCATACCGGCATTGTTGACTCTGTCTTTAGCGCTCAGCACACAATTGAAGTCTCTTAACAGGATTACGCGCTTATCACACCGGACATACTGTTCAAGGTTCGAAAAGAATAAGACACGCTCATCCACAGAGTTCGGTGCGTATACGCATTTGATGCGAAACTCGACATCACTCGTGAAAACATCACAAAAAGCAATCCTTCCAGACTCACAAGAAAATACTCTTTGAATCTGTATTCCTGGCAGCTTCTTTACAAAAAGAAGGCAGCCCCCGGACGTGCCAATCTCATGACTGACCACCGCAAAATACCTAGTCGTGAATCGTCGCACCATGCTCCCGGTCTCCTCCTCCCCGTCTACCTTAGTTTCCTGGACGGCTAGTACGTCTATGTCATGGTCAGTGACTAACCGTAGGAGCTGACTTTGCCTACGACTAGCCGCCAACCCTCTCACGTTTAATGTGGCAATACTAAGGGACGGAAACAGAGCCATATTGAACTAGAGAAAAAGTAGGCCCGGAACATGGTGCTTACCGTTCACGACTAGCCCTCGGCTAGTCGCCTCCGGAACCCTCCGGCTTCCCGGCGGCGTTAGTGGCCGGTGCTTTGTCACCAGGTGTTCTCTCAGGAGGAACGTTCGGTTTTGGCTTGAAGCCCATCCGCCTTCTCAGCGGCGTCTTGGTCGGCGGTCCCTCACTGGTCTTGGTTGCACTCTCGTCCCTGTCCTTGGTCTCCTCGTGGGAGCGCTTGACTGGGGCACCAAGGGTCGTTGTCCGGTCGCCGTCGATGACGGCCTTGTCCTGCTGCATTGCTGTTTCGTCGTCATAGGCCGCGTCTTCACCAACGCCTCCGGTCGCCTGGACCTCTGCAGTCGGGAGCTGTTCCGGCAAACTCGGCTTCTCAGCAGCCTCGGCCAACTTGCCGTCTGCACCCTCGTTCGGCGTACCATTGCTTGTCGGTGACGGCACCAGGTCTCCAGCTCCTTTGGCAGCGTCCTCCGCCTCCACAACGTCCATGACGTGCTCTGCCGCAACGTCATTCGCAGCTGGGCCTGTCACGGCGGCGTAGGATTTCACACAGTCAGCGTCGACGTGGCCGAATCGTCTGCACCGTGAACAGTGGGGGACTTTGCACTCCCGGCGGACGTGTCCCGTGCCTTGGCAGCGCAAGCACTGCATGGGGCGACCAGGAACAACCACCAGGGCCAACTCACCGCCGACGCGGACCTGGTGAGGGAGGTCCTCCACCTTGACGCCACTTTTCAGCTTCAGCAGCACGGTCCTTGTGGTTGGCGTCTTTTCTCCCATGCCTTGGACACGCCACCTCTCCCGGCTCACTTCCTCGACCTTGCCGAAAGCTGCGAACGCCGTGCGGACGTCCTCGTCGGCGACGCCGTACAGCAGCCAGTGAAGCCGAAGCTTCACCTGCTGGTCCTGCGGGTCAACGATGACGCAGCGTCGTCCCTTTACTTGTAGTTCCTTGAGGGCCAACAGTCGTCTTGTGGCGGTCGCATCCTTGAGGGTCACCGCCCAGACGTGGTTAATCTGGTACGCCCCTATGCATAGCACCTCAGGCAGCAAACCCGTCGGCAGCAGGGCGTCCCTGAAATCTTCGACCTTGTAAGGTCTCGCTCGCACATCACCGTGCAAAAACACAGTATTAATCGCCAATCGTCCTTGGGGCAGTTAGGATAGGATAGGAATAAACTTTATTGGGGCAGTTGAGGCAGAATAAACGGATATTCGATATCTTCATCGTTGCGCCTGTTTCCGCGGCCAAAAGTGACCGCTGTCGCGGCCCCTGAAGAGGCCATGATTCGACGATCCGTCAGGCTCGGTGGCCGGAAGCAGAATGAGGCCAAGCGGACACGTAGGGCATTTTGCGCCACCTTCGTTAAATGCGTGTTCGGCAAGCAGTAAATAAAAATTTTCAAACCAACGTCCGCGACAGGACTCGAACCTGCAGTCTTCTGATCCGAAGTCAGACGCCTTATCCATTAGGCCACGCCGACACATAGGACATTTTGCGCCACCTTCGTTAAATGCGTGTTCGGCAAGCAGTAAATAAAAATTTTCAAACCAACGTCCGCGACAAATTTTGATCGTAGTCAGACCTTTCGGCCACGCGCGCCATAGAACATTGGATCGTACAGCCGGGAATCGGCCGAGTAAATAAACTTTGCGAACACGCCGCATGACTCAACCCATCTATGATCCGACGACGCGTTATCCGTTGGCCACGCCTGACTAAGCAAAGCTGTGGACCCAATACGTTAGCCTGTTCGCCACGGAGTAATTAAAATAACGTACCGCGAGCAGCTGCCAATTGCGACCTGCATCTTCTGATCCGTATCAGCGCCTTATCGATTGCGCAGCGACACATAAACAATTATGCTCACCTTGGATTACATGCGTGTCGGCACGCATTAAAAAAATTGATGCCGTCGGCCGGAAATCGAACCGGGTCTTCTGCTTCGAAGACAGGACCCTTATCCACGCCACGCTTTTTTTTCTTTATTACCGACTTGGCAAATACACAAAAACAACATGTCAAATAAATACGAGATTAAAATGACCAGTCGTTAAAAGACTGTAGCGTCATGTTAAAATGGCTTCAACGAAGCCAAACTGTCCAACACTTGAAGCCATTCCGGTGGGTCACTTTGCATTTTCAACACTTCCCGTGTGTAAACAACATTTTCAACAAAATAGTGTCTGGCTGACCTCGCATGTACATCAGCATTGTGTACAGCCATTCGAGTTCTCCATACGCTTTGCATACACAATAACATTAACATGTCCGCCGGCACACCGTCAGGTTCTGCGCATGGCAAGAACCTTATTCCAAAAGCACTAATCGGGAGCTCCTTTTTTAAAGTTCGCTGCAGAATGTCCCAAAGAAAGCGGGCATCGTGGCAGTCAAGAAAAATATGTTCAATTGTTTCTTCCTTATTGCATATAAGGCAATTGACGGACCATGGGACAAACAAACCCTTGCTCCTTAGCCATGGCTTAACCGGCAGTGTGTCAGTGTGGAGCTTGAAAAAGAAGGATTTTGTGTTACCTCTTACAGGCATATTCCTTACTCTTTTAAGAACATCACGTTCAGGCCCTAAGTTGTACATAGAACGATACACTGGCATAGGTACAAAAACGTCAACAAGATCCTTATATAATTTTTTTCGTGACACTTCAAACAAGTACTCCCTAGAAAATCTCGCATTTAGAAGACGAATCGCCGTGATAACTTCACGCACATAGCCTTTTAGTGTCATCGGTTTGACTGCGTGCGACGATACAACAAAATCGGGCAAAGCGTCACGTAATCTCACTTGGATCACCGTGCGCAGAAACCCATCAGTTTGGTCTCGAAAGAAAACAAATCTCGACACAAGTTGCTTGAAAAACAAATGAGTTAAACTGAGTCCGCCGTTGCGCAAAGAGTGAAACAAATTAAATCTGCTCATGCGTTCCCATACTGAACCCCAAATAAATTCCGCAAACACTCTGTGTATTTTTGAACTGAAGATCGGCTCATGCATAGCACCTGCAAGACGTAAAACACTTTAGCTACTAAAAACATATTACACACTTTGGCTCTTGCAAACATCGAAAAGTTGTGGCCTCCCCATTTGTTAGTTTGTTCTTTCATTCTGTCCCTCTCATTCGTCCAGTATTCTACTGGCTCTCGATAGTTGCCGAGTGGAACCCCAAGATAAGTGCCAGGTAACACACTCCACTGCATTCTGCAAAACAATTCTGGCGTATCTTGCCAGTTTCCATGCCAAAAACCTAGACACTTTGGCCAACTTATGGCACTACCAGAAACACTACAAAAAGATTGGGCTTCCTTCACTACTTCTGCAATGCTTTGCTTATCGCGACAGAACACTGCTATGTCGTCAGTGTAGGCTAACACTTTTATTTCTCTGCCAAAAAACGTGTATCCGCGAATACTATGGCTATGAAGTATCTTTAGACAGAAAGGTTCTAAATAAAGAGCGAAAAGCAAGGCAGAGATCGGACACCCTTGTTTTATGCTAGACAGTACTGGAATTCGTCTGCTGAGTCTGTTGTTGATAATTAGGTTTGTTATACAACCATTATAAACCATTTTCACCCCGTCCAAAATGACTGTTCCGACATTCACGTATTCAAGAAGCAGAAACAGGACTTCGTGCGACACCCTGTCAAAAGCTTTGGCTAAATCCAGTTGTAGCATGGCTACACGATCTTCCATCAAATCGCAGCATTCAAGTATGCTTCTTGCTGTGTGTATATTTGTAAAAATAGTCCTACCTCTAATACCGCATGTCTGATGTGTACCTACTAGGGATTTCACTACACTCTGAAGGCGTTGGGCGAGCACCTTCATGAATACTTTATAATCAATGTTGGCTAGACTTATTGGCCGGTAGGCCTCTACTGATTGAAGCTTTATGGGGTCAGTAACTTTAGGTATAAGTACCACATGTGTCTGTCGGAAGGAAGGACGCGTCCATTTTTGTTCATAACACTTCGTTATGACGCGATACAGAGCCTGTGCTACTTCAACCTTGAAAATTTTATATATCGCTGCCCCAAGACCATCTGGTCCAGGCGATTTTCTTGCACTAAGGTCATCGATAGCCTCTTCAATTTCTGCTACAGAAATAGGTCGTTCAAGGGCTTCCTTAAGTTCACCATCAATTCTCGGCATCAGAGGCAAATAATCACTTTTAAACGCCGAGATATCGCTTGCTCTCTTGCTTAGCAGCGTACTATAGTGGTCCACAAAAGCACGTTCTATCATTTCCTTGTCGTATGTAAGCTGACCTTGATAAACTATTTCTTTTATCTCCTTGCTCAACGCGTGTCTCCTCTCGTCACTGAGCGCTCGCTTGGTGGGCGTTTCACCCAAAAATACTCGTTCCGCGCGTGCTCTCAAAACGGCGCCGCGATATCTTTCCTCGTCGACGACTTCAAGTTTCGCTTTAAGTTCTTTGATATCGTTTATAAATGTGCCAGCCGCGCCTCTTTCCATGTTCAACAGGTATGCTAACATGCACTGTATTTGCCGTTCCTCTTGCTTTTGTTTGTGCCGCAACACGCATGCTGTCTCTAAAGCAATTATTTTCGCATCGCATTTAAACAGTTCCCAAGCTTCTACAACATTTTCCGCATCTTCAAGGAGAACATTTTCTAATTTCTCTTTTATTCTTTGTAGAAACAGTTCATCCTGCAAAAGATTGTCATTAAGTTTCCATAAGTGCCAATTAAATTTTTTCTCTTTGCTTTTTGTACCTATCGTAACCATTACCAAGCAATGGTCACTAAAACTGATGCATTCGACACTGTAGCTAGAAAGGAACGGAACTAAATGAAAAGGCACATAAATGCGGTCTAACCTCGAATGGCAGTCTCCTTGAAAATGCGTATATTGCACATCACTGTCAGAACCAAGAACACTTCCAACATCCTCCAGATCAACTTCACACAAAATTTCATGCAAAACAGTTGCGCTTTTATCTTGACTGAGCAGCTTTTTCGATCTATCTATCGGCCGGCACACACAATTAAAGTCGCCAAACACTAGAACGTGCCTGTCACACACCAAGAAAGATCTCAGGTAAACAAAAAATTCTTCACGTTCACGAGCATTATTAGGAGCATATACACACACCGCCCACCAAAGCATTCCAGAAAAAGAAAAATCACAAATAAGCATACGCCCTCCCTCACATGAAGTTACTTGCTGCTCTGTAATCCCAATACTGTTTCTAATAAAAAGAAGGCAGCCACCAGAAGTACCATTCGCGTGGCAAACGCATACGTTGTACTTCGTTCTGAAAATTTCAACCATTCGATTCGTTTTTTCCTCAGATTCAATTTTTGTTTCTTGGACTGCCATCAAATCAACGTCTTTTTCTAGTAGCATGCGGCTAATCTGACATTGTCTTCGCCTCTGTGACAGCCCTCTAACGTTTAATGTCGCCAAACGAAGCGGAGTGGTGATGTTAATATCGTCTGCCATTGCGTTAGCTACAATTAATGTGTGCCCCTACTCACAATTTTCGAGGAAATATTGCGGCTCTCACACAGATGCTTGGGGAACATATCCCTCTCCTTGAAGGCGACGTCTGCCAAACCACTTCCTCACAGAATCATTCCCGATCAACGATCGGGTGCTGAAAGTTCTTTCCGGGGCACTACCTCCGCTAAGGCGGAGGCGGCGCATGTGACGGCCGTCTGTCTGGCGGCACGTTGGGCTTGACCTTCAGCGTCGACCGTCGGACTGTCGGTGTTTTCAGTGTCGGTCCTTCGGTATCCACACCGTCGGTGTCTCGGCTGTGGTCATCAACCTCGTCACGCAACCGTTTTCCGGCGCCTTTAGCGTCGGAAGTCAGGTCCATGTCGTCGCTGACGCTGACTGGCTCGTCAGCCACTTTGGTCGGAGGTGGCGTGATTTCTGAAGGCGCGCCCGTCGCCTCAGCACCAGCTTGCGTCACTTGAACCTTCGCCGGAGGAGGCGCCGAATCCGGCACATTGCCTTCATCTATCCCCTTCAGGTTCACCTTTGCGGTCTTCGTAACCAGTGGTGCAGACGAAGCTGCCGCCCCTTCAGCTGCTCCTTTGGCGGCCTCTTCGGCGTCCTCCTGATCCATGAGAAGCTCAGACGAGTCCCCGCTCCTGCCTGGGCCAGCAACGTTGGCATACGTTCTCACGCACTGGGTCTCGTCGTGGCCAAAGCGACGACACAGCCCACAACGTGGAACCCGGCATTCTCGTCGAATGTGTCCAGTGCCACGGCACCGGAGGCAGAGGGGTGCTCTGCCCGGGACAATAACGAGAGCCATGTCTTCCGCAACACGAAGTTGGTGTGGTAGGTCGTCTGCTGTCATTCCGGGCTTGAGTTTCAGGACCACCGACCGTGTCGTGGTTCCTTTGTCGTTGCAGCCCTGGACCCTCCACTTCTCCCTCGTCACTTCAGTTACTCTTCCAAACGGTGCCAAGGCTGTTCTGACGTCTTCGTCAGGAACACCATGCAGCAGCCAGAAGAGCTTGAGCCTGACACCCTGGTTGCACGGGTCAATGACCACGCAACGGTGTTCCTTGACAAGGAATCCTTCTGCGTCCAATATCTTCTTTTTGGCGGCCTCGTTCGCAAAAGTTACGGCCCACACATGATTCATCTGATAAGCCCCGAGGGCCACCACTTCCGGCAGCAGCATGAGTCGCGAAAGCGCATCCCTGAAATGCTCAACACGGTAAGGCCGAGCTTTCACTTCGCCGTGAATAAAAACGGTGTTCAAAACACTTGCACCTGAAGGAAGTTGTGGTAGAACCATCTGGTAGTCCGGGGAAGGTTTTTCCGTTGACCGGGAACCGCGGCCGAGAGCCGCTGTAACCGCTACTGAGGAGCAAGACATTCCGCGACCGTTCGCTGTGATGGCCGGAAGTGGAATCCATCCATTAGGCCACGCGGACGCATACGACATTTTGCGCCACCTTCGTTAAATGCGTGTTCGGCAAGCAGTAAATAAAAATTTTCAAACCAACGTCCGCGACAGGACTCGAACCTGCAGTCTTCTGATCCGAAGTCAGACGCCTTATCAATTAGGCCACGCGGACACATAGGACATTCTGCGCCACCTTCGTTAAATGCGTGTTCGGCAAGCAGTAAATAAAAATTTTCAAACCAACGTCCGCGACAGGACTCTAACCTGCAGTCTTCTGATCCGAAGTGAGACGCCTTATCCATTAGGCCACGCGGACATGTAGGGCATTTTGCGCCACCTTCGTTAAATGCGTGTTCGGCAAGCAGTAAATAAAAATTTTCAAACCAACGTCCGCGACAGGACTCGAACCTGCAGTCTTCTGATCCGAAGTCAGACGCCTTATCTATTAGGCCACGCGGACATGTAGGGAATTTTGCGCCACCTTCGTTAAATGTGTGTTCGGCAAGCAGTAAATAAAAATTTTCAAACCAACGTCCGCGACAGGACTCGAACCTTTAGTCTTCTGATCCGAAGTCAGACGCCTTATCAATTAGGCCACGCGGACACATAGGACATTTTGCGCCACCTTCGTTAAATGCGTGTTCGGCAAGCAGTAAATAAAAATTTTCAAACCAACGTCCGCGACAGGACTCGAACCTGCAGTCTTCTGATCCGAAGTCAGACGCCTTATCCATTAGGCCACGCGGACACATACGACATTTTGCGCCACCTTCGTTAAATGCGTGTTCGGCAAGCAGTAAATAAAAATTTTCAAACCAACGTCCGCGACAGGACTCGAACCTGCAGTCTTCTGATCCGAAGTCAGACGCCTTATCCATTAGGCCACGCGGACACATACGACATTTTGCGCCACCTTCGTTAATTGCGTGTTCGGCAAGCAGTAAATAAAAATTTTCAAACCAACGTCCGCGGCAGGACTCGAACCTGCAGTCTTCTGATCCGAATTCAGACGCCTTATCCATTAGGCCACGCGGACACATAGGACATTCTGCGCCACCTTCGTTAAATGCGTGTTCGGCAAGCAGTAAATAAAAATTTTCAAACCAACGTCCGCGACAGGACTCGAACCTGCAGTCTTCTGATCCGAAGTCAGACGCCTTATCCATTAGGCTACGCGGACATGTAGGGCATTTTGCGCCACCTTCGTTAAATGCGTGTTCGGCAAGCAGTAAATAAAAATTTTCAAACCAACGTCCGCGACAGGACTCGAACCTGCAGTCTTCTGATCCGAAGTCAGACGCCTTATCCATTAGGCCACGCGGATTTTTTTTTTTTCTTTATTGCCTTTTGCAAGATACAGTCAGAATTTCGACACTTCACAATTGGTAAAAGTGCCCACCAGTCTTTGGTGTGCACGAGATTTTAAAACCGCCTAAGGTTCACAAGCTCGTTTAACACACTAATCCATTCTGGCTTTTCGTTTTGCGCATCGAACACTTCTTTTATGTAACAGACACTTTCAATAAAATATTCACGAGTACTTCGAACATTTATGTCAGCGTGTCTAACAGCCATTCGGGTGCGCCACAGGCTGTGCAACCCTAATAGCATAAACATGTCGTATGGCACTCCTCCTTCATTTTCCGTCGGGAGAAAACGGATGCCATAGGGTGTTATGGGCAAGTCTTTCTTTATAGTTCGCTGCATGACGTCCCAGTGGAAAACGGCGTCCCAGCAGTCTATGAATACGTGTTCAATTGTCTCTTCCTTGTGGCATAGTAAACAATCCACAGACCAGGGGATAAAAATACCTCTTTCCTGAAGCCACGGTTTTACAGGTAGTGTATTGGAATGCAGCTGAAAAAAGAAAGACTTTGCCGATGGCCTGACAGGCATACGTTTTACCCTTTTTAGGACGTTTCTTTCACTACCCACACTGAACATCGATCTATACAGCGGCACTGGCAATACCACGTCAATTAGATCTTTATAGAGACGTTTTTTGGGAACGTGGCTGAGGTACTCCATTGAGAAGCGCACCTTCAGAAACCGGAATGCCCATATCACTTCTTTCAAATATCCACTCATAGGGCCACTGTTAACACTGCTAGATACAATGAATTCAGGAAGGGCCGTACCTAGTCTCAGTTGCATCACTCCAACCAGGAAAGGGTCTTTTTGGTCTCTTAAAAAGGCAAAACGACACACTATCTGCTTCAAGAACAGATGCGCCAGTCCAAGCCCCCCTGTTTTGACAGATCGAAATAGGTTTGTTCGACTCGTTCGCTCCCAATTGGATCCCCATACGTACACTGCCAGCACCCGATGCAAACGTTGCACGTGAACTCTAGTCATACACAATGCTTGCAATACATAGCACACTTTGGCAACGGCAAACAGGTTGCAGACCGTCGCGCGGGCAAACATCGAAAGACAACGACCACCCCATTTAACTGCTTTTTCTTGCACCTTCATTGTTTCATTTTCCCAGAATTGCCCCGCCTCTTTATAGTGCTCAAGCGGCACCCCGAGATACTTTGTCGGCGCAACGGTCCACTTAACATTCAAAAAGATGGGTGGGGTGCTTTGCCATGTTCCATGCCACACCCCTAAACACTTATCAAAGTTTATCACGCTACCAGTCATTTTACAAAAAGATAAAGCGTCCTTTACCGCGGTCGCGACACTTTCTTTATCGCTACAAAACAAAGCAATATCATCCGCGTATGTAAGCAGCTTTACTTCCGTTGACTGTAAACGAAAACCTACAATACTGTTGTTATAAAGAATCTTTCTGCAGAATGGCTCGAGGTACAACGCAAATAGTAGAGGACTTAAAGGGCATCCCTGGCGCACACTTGAGCGTACGTGAAAGCTCTCGCCTGCTTCCTTATTTATTATAAGGTTAGCGGTACAATTAGCATAGCACATCTTTACTCCATCAAAGAGCACCGAGCCAACATTTACATACTGAAGAACTGAAAAAAGAACGTTATGTGATACACGATCAAACGCCTTTTGCAGATCAAGTTGAAGCAATGCTACATGTTCACCCCACGCATCACAGCATTCCAGAATGGTTCTAGCAATGTGAATATTTCTGTAGATTGATCTTCCTTTGATTCCGCACGTCTGATGCGGTCCTACAATTCGTGTTATAACTCGCTGTAACCTCTTTGCCAAGATCTTAGTAAAGATTTTATAATCAACGTTAGTCAGCGCTATTGGGCGGTAAGACCCAACTGACAGCAATTTTTCTGAGTCTTCCGTCTTGGGAATGAGTACTATATGCGACCGCCCAAATGACGGGGGTGCATATTTTCGCCTATACGCCTCACTAAATACCAAAAATAAAATGAGGCTCACATCTTTTCTGAAGGCCTTATAGAAAGCCGCTCCCAACCCATCAGGTCCAGGAGACTTCCCCCGAGCTAAATCCTCAATGGCATCTTCAACTTCTTTTTGGCTGATCGGTTCTTCCAGATATTCACGGTCTACGTCATCTAGTTTTGCCATGTTGGCCAGGAACTCGCGTTCGAATTCTTCCGGGACATCGTTACTTCTTCGAAATAGTTCGCTATAGTGCTCGAGGAACGCTCTGTGTATTTTAGCTTGTTCGTCGGTGACTTCATTCTTATAACTTATTTTCCGAATTACGTTTTGCCTTGCGTGAGCCTTTTCGTCTGCAAAGGCTCGCTTCGTGGGCGTTTCGCCGAGCCATAGCTTGTCCGCCCTTGCTCGGATCACCGCTCCTCTGTACTTATCTTCGTCGATAAGCTCCAGTTGACTCTTAAGTTCATTGATCTGCTTTGCGAACGTACCAGGTTTATCGGCCTCTACTCGGTACATAAAGTCCAGTTCTTGCTGTATTTCTTTCTCCTTTTTTCTTTCTTCGTACTTCATCACACTAGCTTTTTCTATTGCACAAATCTTTATTTCTTCTTTAAAAAGCTCCCACAACTCTATCACGTCATCATGCCTTGCCAATAGCTGTCCGAACTTTTCCTTTACGCACTCAACGAACGATTCATTATGTAGCAGCTTGTCATTAAATAGCCACATCTTCCAATTAAAGCGTGAAGCCTCTTTGCGCGTCCCAAATGTGACTAACACCAAACAATGGTCACTGAATGACACATGTTTAACGATATAACTGTGGCATGCTGGTACTAACTGCAATGAAACATATATCCTATCCAGTCTCGCGTGGCTAGCCCGCTGATAGTGTGTAAAAACTGGCCGGGTACCATTAGACAACACCTGTCCTATATCTTCTAAATTATGCTCTTGTACCATTGCGATCAAGCGCGAGGCACTCTTTTCCTTAACTGGAACATTTTTGACACGATCAGCCACTGAGCAAACACAATTAAAATCTCCAAGCATAATTATTTGTCTCTCGCACATCAAGTACTGCTTCAGCCGTTCAAAAAACACGTCTCGTTCGTTTTCGGCATTAGGGGCATATACGCAGATTATTCGCCAACCAGAATCTGACATTGAAAAATCGGCTATAACAAATCTACCACTCTGGCACACGAACACATTCTCAACAACTATTCCTAAAACCATTAGGCCACGCGGACATGTACGGCATTTTGCGCCACCTTCGTTAAATGCGTGTTCGGCAAGCAGTAAATAAAAATTTTCAAACCAACGTCCGCGACAGGACTCTAACCTGCAGTCTTCTGATCCGAAGTCAGACGCCTTATCCATTAGGCCACGCGGACATGTAGGGCATTTTGCGCCACCTTCGTTAAATGCGTGTTCGGCAAGCAGTAAATAAAAATTTTCAAACCAACGTCCGCGACAGGACTCGAACCTGCAGTCTTCTGATCCGAATTCAGACGCCTTATCCATTAGGCCACGCGGACACATAGGACATTCTGCGCCACCTTCGTTAAATGCGTGTTCGGCAAGCAGTAAATAAAAATTTTCAAACCAACGTCCGCGACAGGACTCGAACCTGCAGTCTTCTGATCCGAAGTCAGACGCCCTATCCATTAGGCCACGCGGACATGTAGGGCATTTTGCGCCACCTTCGTTAAATGCGTGTTCGGCAAGCAGTAAATAAAAATTTTCAAACCAACGTCCGCGACAGGACTCGAACCTGCAGTCTTCTGATCCGAAGTCAGACGCCTTATCCATTAGGCCACGCGGATTTTTTTTTTTCTTTATTACCGGTTTGCCACTTACAAACACACAACTCATACAGACAAGGATACAATTATAATAAAATACGCGTGAGCCTTTTCATGGCTGGAATGGGAGGTTAAAATGGCCTCAGAGAAGCCAGCTTATCAAGAACAGGTAACCATTCCGGTGGGTCTCTCTGGATTTTGAGAACATCTCGTACGTACACACAGTGTTCAATGAAGTTTTGCACTGCCGATCGTGCGTTTATATCCGCATTCCTGACCGCCATTCTCGTTTTCCATACACTGTGCAAGCACAACAGCATTAGCATGTCACATGGCACGTCCTCTGTATCTGCGCATGGCAAAAATCTGATACCAAAGGGTGATACTGGCCACTCCTTCTTGACTGTCCGCTGAAGAATGTCCCACAGGAAAACAGCATCGTGACAGTCCAGAAAGATGTGCTCTATCGTTTCGGTCTTCTGGCATATCAAACAGTGCAATCCCCATGGAACAAAGATACCTTTACTTTCCAGCCACGGTTTTACAGGGAGCGTGCCTGTGTGCAGTTGAAAAAAAAAGGTTTTTGATGACGCTCTAACTGGCATTTTCCGAACTCGTTTTAAAACGTCACGTTCTTGTCCTAGTTGATAGATGGAGCGGTACAACGGTATTGGCAAAAATACATCGAGTAGATCTTTGTATAATCGTTTACGCGCAACTGTGCCCAGGTATTCTAAGGAAAATCGCGACTTCAGTACTTGATAAGCTGAGACAATTTCGCGCCAAAAGCTGCTCAGTGTTCCCCGTGTCTCTGCGTTTGACGACACAATATATTCCGGAATATGATTACACATTTTAGCGTGTATAACAGCACTCAAGAAAATATCCCTTTGGTCTCGCAAAAAGAAAAACCTTGAAACAATTTGTTTCAAAAACAAATGACACAGTCCAAGTCCTCCGTTTCGCATGGAAAGGAACAAGTTTGACCGACTGGTGCGTTCCCATGTAGAATTCCATATATAGGTGGCAAACACTCTGTGTAATTTCTGGACACAAATTCTACTCATACTGAACACTTGAAGTACATAAAACACTTTTGCAACAAAAAATACATTACAGACGGTTGCGCGTGAAAACATAGAAAAGTTATGCCCTCCCCATTTTTCAGACTGGTCCTTCAGCCTGTCTGTCTCTCCTGCCCAGTATTCTGTGGTATTTCTATAATGCTGAAGAGGCACTCCCAAGTAACTAACAGGAATATTTGTCCATCGCATATTTGCATACGTCTCCGGCGTTTCCCCCCAATTTCCATGCCAAATGCCAAGAGACTTATCCCAGCTAATGGCACTTCCGGTAGCGCTGCAGAATGCTGTAGCTTCCTTACAGCTTCTTTAACA
>NC_051156.1:54019757-54050773 GCF_013339745.2 Dermacentor silvarum | reverse complement strand
GTATTTGCTGGAGTCCACTCTTACCGTTGTGCAAGGTACTTAAACAAGGATGCCTACGACATCCAAGAAGTGTTTTTAGGTTTTGTGCCAATTCAGGAGAAAAGTGGCTGGGCCCTCGCCGACACCATTATAACATTTCTGCGAGACTTTGGACATGCATCATCTTTGTGGCCAAGGTTACGATGCTGCCAGCTCGATGGTTGGTAAACCGAATGTTGTGCAAGCTGCCGTTCGCGAGAAATATCCAGCCGCACTATACGCACATTGCGCCAGCCAATCCCTCAACCTAGTTCGCTGTGCGGCGTGCTCCATCACAGATATCCGAAACTGTTTTCGAATGTTGAAGGCAACGTCGAACTTTTTCCGCAAATGTAACCGCTCAAACGTTTTACGAGAAATGATGAGAAATGTGAAACGCCCTGGGTGAAAAAGCGCGATGCAGTTCTTTCATTTATGAATCTGTTTGAACCGGTGATTGCGGCACCAGAGGAGATGAAATTAAACGGCAGTGGTGAAAGTCCAGTTCTGGCAAATAGTCTAGCGTTAGCACTTTTGTCACCGGCATTCCTTGTGAGCCTGTACGTGATGGAGCATGTGTTAGCGGTGACTGCCTCTGTCAAAGAAGCTGCACACCAGAAACGTCGACATGAGCGCCGCCATTGATGACGTAGATGTGATACAGCAGGCGATCGAAAATTACCGCAAGAATGCGAGTTCTTTATTCTCAAAAATATATGCACAAATACAGGAACTGGCAAAAAAACTGGATGTGGTAACCACTAGCCGACGAGCCGGTGTCCGACAGCAGGAGTGTTGCATCAGAAAATGGTGAGAAGTACGTGCCTCTGTCACGTAAGACGAATCGCTACGAAGACTCGTATTTCCGGAGAACTGTGTTCACTCCATTCATGGACCACGTATTAGCACAGTTACACCAATGGTTCAAAAAGCAGAGGGCAATCTAAAAGACTTTTATGTCATTGGACCAGCTGCAATACCACCATTTCAAGGTGATCGAGAAAAAGGAGTGCAAAATCTCCTGGCCGGTTTATTGCGATAGCAATTATATGGGCACTTCAACCGGATTTCTGCCATCAGTGTCGCCGTTGTCGTCGCCGTCGCCGTGAGGTTCCGTATAGACTCCAAGGGCGATAGAATCGTCGCCGCGCGCCGTATGCGCGAGTGAAAGCACGCGGGGGACACGCGCTATCACGGAGAGCGAACGCACAGTGGAAAGCAAACGCGACCCTCACATCAAATTTGCGCATTGTGAAGCGCTATCAATAGCTCAATACGAAGCCAACTCTGCCAAGGCGAGTTGAGCGGCCAGGGGTGAGCGCGCACTGGTAAGCGTGTGTGTGGTATGACCTTAAGTGTCACGTTGTTCGACGCTAATTGAGCGTTCAAAACTAGTCGCCATTATAGAAATCTAACAGCTACGACAGCAATAAGCAGGGTGGAAAAAGTTAAATTTTTACGCGAGCGGCCACGGCCGAGCGTGAGTCGGCTTCTTGCGGAATTACGTAATTCTTAACGAGGCTCAAAAGCAGATTTTCGTTTACTTCAGCCTGTTATTAAACGTCGTCAATAAATATACACAGTAACAGTATGAAGAAGCGCACTGATGTAAACACCCTTCTCGATTGATGTCAGCTATTGGCGATTAGCCACGTATGGGAATCTGCTATATAACGAAATAAAGCATCCAGGGCGCCAATTTGGTAGCGATGCCTTCCGCTCGATTATATGCCACTCTTATCTTTTACCGTTCCCGACCGGCTGATCGCTTTGACAACGCGGGCGGGACGTCGCTCTGACCACTGACAAAGCGCGAAAAGTGCGAAAAGGAATATCATCGGAGAAGAAATCGCTACAAAATCGTGGCCCAGGGGCGCTCTAACGTAAAATGATTCCAAACTGTTTTTTTTTTATTTATTTATTTTTATTCAAAATACCCCTAAAGGCCCTCGCGCAGGAGGGTATTACATAGGGGGTGTTCAATACAACAAAAAAATGTTATAAAGTGGGATTAGTCAAACGTGAAAAGAACAACGCATGAGCGAACACAAATATCACAATAATATTAGCTCCAATAACACAAAGATAGACATGGAAGAAGCAACAACAAACAAAGAGAGAACAATGTGTCGGAAGTTATACAATAAAAATAGCAATAGTTTTATTTTCACTTCACAACTTCCGTCATTATTAGTTCATGAAATTTAACAGAATCAATGACGGTGGCTATGTGTGATGGCAGTGCGTTCCAGTCAACGATTGTACGTGGAATGAATGATTGTGAATAGTTAAGGGAATGACACGCAAAACGCTTCACTTTGAAAGGATGGTCACGTCTGGGAAGGATGGCAACTGGTGAAGAAAAGAAGTCGTCATGAAGCAATGGGTGATGATAAAGTTTGTGAAACAGTGATAACCGTGAAACTGTGCGTCGTTGAGACAAGTCTGGCAGTTCTGCCCGAATTTTCAATGCTGAGACACTAGAATGACGGGAGTAGTCTGAAAAGATGAAGCGAACTGCGCGGTTTTGAAGTGATTCGATGTTGTTGATTATGTAAGCTTGGTAAGGGTCCCAAATGGCACATGCATACTCGATTTTAGGCCGTATTAGGGTGATGTAAGCAAGTTTACGTAGGTGCGATGGAGCATGCTTCAAGTTATGTTTTAAGAGACCTAGTGACCGGTTAGCAGATGCGAGTATGACGTTGATGTGATGATTCCAGGATAAGTCTGAACTAAGGTAAACACCAAGGTATTTGTAAGTAGTAGTAAGTTCAACTGCAGTATTATTTAAAGAGTACGAGGTGGCAATGCGATTAGGGCGTTTAGTGAAGGACATAAACTTAGTTTTAGAAGTATTAAGGCACATTAACCATTTAGAGCACCAAGAGGTGACGCAGTCCAGGTCAGCCTGGAGTGCCCGTTCATCATCTTTACATAAAATTTTGCGATAGATCACGCAGTCGTCCGCGAAGAGCCTGATTTGGGATAAAACTGTGTTAGGCAAGTCATTAATAAAAATTAAAAAGAGCAAGGGGCCCAGGACGCTGCCCTGAGGAACGCCTGAGTACACTTTCCCAAGGGATGAGGAACTGTTATTGACGGATGTGAATTGGACTCTTCTTGAAAGGAAATCTTTAATCCATGCGAGTACAAGCGGATGAATATTAACCTGTGTTAATTTGGTTAGCAACCTGTGATGAGGCACACGGTCAAAGGCTTTGGAAAAATCAAGAAAAATTGCGTCAGTTTGTATGCCAGCGTCAATGGAAGAATGTAAATCATGAACGAACCCAGCAAGTTGAGTGTCGCACGAGTAGCCCTTTCGAAAGCCGTGTTGATATTTGAAAATGATGTTATGCTCTTCCAGATAGTTAATTACCTGCGAGTGAATTATATGTTCGAGAAGTTTGCAAATGGTGCTAGTTAATGATATTGGCCTATAATTAAGTGGGGATGAACGATCACCAGATTTAAAGATGGGTGTTATTTTAGCGATTCTCCAGTCTTCAGGGATTGAACCAGACGACAAGCACTGCGTAAAGAGAGAAGATAAGATGCGATGAATGCCCTGAGCAACATTTTTTAGTATCTTGTTATTGAATCCAAGGTGATCAGATGCTGAAGTCGTTTTAAGTTTGCTGAGTAAGGAAAAGATACCGGCTTCGTCAATAACTATTTCGGGCATTGAGTTAACGGAAAAAGGGATTACAGTTGGCGATGACGTAACGTCCTCTCGAGTAAACACTGACAAAAAGAAATTATTTAGGACCTGCGCGCACTCGTCCTCGGGAATCGCGTCACCGGTAGCATTTGAAAGGGTGATGTGGGGATGATTACAAGGGTTTATTGTGCGCCAAAACTTTCTTGGGTTGTTGGTTAACATTGATGGCAGATCGTGAGTGAAAAAGTTACGGCGAGTTGATTTTAGCAGCGATTGGTACTGACTGTCACAAAATTTGTACCGGGACCAGGAAGCCGATTCTTTATTTTTATTAGCTTGCCTGTAAAGGCGTTTCTTTTTGTTATTAAGTCGCCGAAGCTGGTTATTAAACCAAGGAACTGTGTTAGTACATGTAATTGTTATGACGGGTACAAATTTGTTTATGAGGTCGGCAAATTTATTTTTAAACAAACTCCAGTTTACATCTACTGATCGGGTTTCATGATTGTCGAGAAACACTCCTGCGAAAGTAGACAATTCCTCGTTGATACGATCGTAGTTAGCTCTACCGTAACACCTAATTTGCTTTTTAGTAACGCTTTTTGAAATGGGTGAAAAGTTCAGGTTTCCTGTGATAATGGCGTGATCGGAAAGACCATCATGATGTACAATATCAGAACAAAGATTGGGATGGTTTGTTAAAATTAGGTCAAGGATGTTAGCCGAGGTTGAAGAACGTCGTGTGGGCTGACTGATTAATTGAAACAATGAGAAATCAAGGCAGATGTCCAGGAAAGCACGAGGCTCCGATTCCAAGGAAGCTTCAGATAAGGTAGACCAATCGATAGTGGGAAAATTAAAATCACCAAATATGACTAGCGTTGGATTAGAAAACTTCGATGATATCTCGACTAATACTCTGCGAAATTCGACTGTGAACATATTCATATCAGGGGGACGATAAACAGTACCAATAATTATGTTGGTAGCACCATTCTTCAAAGACACCCATGTAGACTCGAGATATGTATGAATGAAAATGGGAATAGCAATAAGGTCTTTACTAAGGCCAAGAAGAACACCCCCACCTCGGCGGTTTTCACGGTCGCAGCGATACAACTTAAATTCAGAGTCAGTGAGAAGGATGGAATGATCGGGAATGCTGTCATTTAGCCATGTTTCCGTTAGTGCGACGACCGATGCAGAGCATGAATCGACCAGTGAGGAAAGAGGCACGCTTTTGGGCACTACACTTCGGATATTAGTAAACAAAAAACTCGTAGTCATGTTCGTATTAAGATGTACGCGTGAGCAAAAATGCTGATTAGCCCTAGTAGTTGGGCGAAAGACTGCAGAGTGTCAATGGCTGTCGCTATTGCACGGTTTTGAAACAGGCTGAGAAACACGTACAGCGCATTCAGCTTCAGTGTCCCAGAAATACGTGTCATTGTTAATAGTAAGTTTGTTAAAGTTAAGGCGCACGCGGTCACCATCTTTCTTTACCGTTTTAGAGAACTGCCACAGCTTACGTCGGATATCTCGAACAGCTTCTGAGTAGTCACGGGAAACGCTGAATGTCGTGTTTTTCAGCTTGAAGCCGTTGGCCATGACTGTTTCAACTTCCTTTTCGTTGAACAGCTTAGCAATGATAGGCCTCGGTTTAATTGATTCCAATTTCTGCAATCAGCCTCCACGACTGGTCAGAACATTTTCGGTCCACTCCCAACTTCGCCTGCTTGTCACGCGACGAAAACCGCGATAGCTCCCCATCTGATATAACGTGTACACACACTGATTATGCATAATTAAACCACACTAAAGAAAAATAATCATTCCTGATTCGACGCCTTTTCCCCATTAGCCCTCTGCTATTGGTCCAAGGTTTTCTGGCTACACCCACTTCGCCTGTCTCTCACACGACCTCACAACACCACGAAAACTCACCACGTCAAAGTGACGTGTACGCGAAAGAAATGCCAAACAAAGCAAAATTTTTCTGAAAAGCCACAGACTGCCCTGTTCCGAAAGGAATAGAATTTGGCTGCCCACCGATCACACCCTCGCTACTCGCGCCTATCGGTGAGCATGTATTTATTTGCGCATAGGCGCCGACGACGGAGGGGCTCCGGGGCTTGAGCCCCCTCCGGAGTTCTCCCAGGCGGGCATAGCCCCCCCCCCCCCCCCCGCCCCTAAACTGTCATTACCGAGGTTCTGTTACCCACATACTTCAAGGATTCTTTTGTGTTGTCTCTACCTTTTCGCTTTTGTTGTCGCTAAAAGCTTCAGGCATCATTGTTGGTGCGGACGTGCGTGACATTTCATTTATACTTTCGCTTTATTTCGGCAAATCCTGACAGTATGAGGACAAGCGCATTAGAAGCACCAGCGGTGGCTACCTCATCCGCGTTTCATCTCTTCAACATTTAAAAAAAAATTCCGCTGAGAACACCATGCACAGACACAATATATTTAAATATATACACAGGACAAAGTTTTTTACATTTTTCTAAGGAGAAGGAGGTAGCCAACTAAATGGATAGTCTATGCCTATAGACAATGAATATGTTGATGTATGTTCACCTCACTTCAAATTACTTTGCGCGCTTCTTTGACCCCGAAAAAAACCTGCAGACTTCAGTGACCCCTTCGGTAGAGTCTTCTATAAATGGCGTGTGAAAAGCACGCGAGTCATATGTGTCTGAATATTGATTCTCTTTCCAGTAGGCAATGCTAACGACTGCCGTCGAAAAAAGAGAAAAAGATATTCTAATTATTGACAACATTTACGCATTAGGGATGGAAACATCGTCTCTTGCATGCAGAAGCCTTAAATACTCAGCAAATGTCTCAGCCTAAAGCCTCAGCAAACACTTCCAAAAAATATTGAAAGATTGCCTGTGGCAGATAGCCCAGTTCTAGTTCATGAGCTGGTATACTCGAAGAGGCAGATATTACTTGCACAAAAAATTGAAATGCATAATCGACTAACTAACAAAATTATTCAAATAAATTTTAGCTAATTACATTATGGCCCATGTTGCAATTTAAAAATTCTTGTGCAAGTAATGTCCGCCTCTTCGAGTAGACCAGCTCATGAACTAGAATTGGGCTATCTGCCACAGGAAACCTATAAAAATTTTTGAAAGTGTTCACTGAAACACCTTGTAATTCACTCAGTAACCGAAATGATGCCAAGCCGGATTCACTCGAAATCAGAATAAATATAAGTCTAGAAGTTATGCGCATCAGCGCTCATACTCGAACTAAAAGTACAAAAAAAAGAGTGCAGTTTGGCCGGAAGGCGAAGCAGTATTAGTGATAGCGAAGTAGAAGACATTTACACGAAGGAAGATTCTTACCGTGTAAATCCGTGTAAGGATCGCACCCGTGTAAGGGCCGCACCCCCAACTTGACATTCAATATTAAAAAAAAAGACATCCAACCGAGCAGCAATCGCGTTCCGTGCGCTGATTCTGATCGGGCTCAGCAGCTAATTGTCGCGCGCAGCGTACTTTCGCGCGTCGCTACTGGATGTCGAGAGGAGGCGATCGCAGAGGTTTACGGCGGATTTAATATTCGTAGTTGATAAAATGAGGACAAATGGCCCGGCCCTGTAAAAGGCCCGTCAATATCGCGACAGAAAAGTGTCGCCCTTACATGAGTCTATACGTTAGTTATAGTGGCCATATAAATTGTATTAAACATTCAACTAAATTAAAATAGAAAGCATATTGTATTGCACGGACCATGTAAACCTGTAAATACCTCACTGGATGACCTCGAGCACTTTCAGAACGCAAGCATTATGAAGAACGCCGGCAGCCGTGCGATTCACCGGGATTCCGAAAATTAGATTCATCACCATTATCTGCCCATTTTTATGTCCACTACAGACGGCCTCGGTCAGGGATCTGTCTGCAATAACCTCTGTTTCTTAACTCTGCAACACTATGGGTGCGGAAAGAGAGGCCAGCAAGGAAGACAGCGCGCATGAAGTTATCAGCCATCCCTGACCGCCATTTATCATTGAACCCACTAATGATTACTAACAATTAGATATGGCACGCGGGCCGCATAAACGTCAACTGCGCACAGTCATTCACAGCAACGGCAGCGCTAGAGGAGAAGACGCGTGCTCTCCTTCCCATTCGCGTTTGATTACGTGACCTACAACTAACCCGAGTATTGAGCGCATGGGAATTGAAATGATGCACATCAGCCGCGATCCTTTTCGGCTTACTGTTACGTGCTTTTTCCCGTACACAGTCGCAGCGAAAATTTGCCGGGATTGTCGAGATAGTTGTTTTCGCCATAAAGCAAGAAATAGAAAATTGGTAGGAAAGGGTATATAAAGAATTATATATATAGAAGTGCTTGCGCATAAAGCAAGACAAATCATTGTTAGCAAAGGGTATACACACACAAACACACACACACACACACACACACACACACACACATATATATATATATATATATATATATATATATATATATATATATATATATTATTACGATAGCATCGAAAGATATTGAAGAGACGAGCCGCCGCGCGAAAGACGACGAAGTGTGTCTGTGCTCTTGGTGCGAGCGATTGTGGGCCTGGCTGTCTGGCTTCTGTGTAAATGGCCTGTAAATAGCCTCTTTCGTCTGTGTCCTTCCACACGTAAGATTCTGGTGGAGGTTAGCGATCCCCGTCCTCACCACGGAACTCCGAAGTGGTCGGTACATCGAGCTTGTCACCATGCCCCCCGGTGACGAGACCGCCTCTGCAACGGCTTCGGCTCACCCGACTACGCCTATCGTCACGGTTGCCCAACATCGCGACCCTGGTGTGTTCTCTGGCCTGGAGGGACAGGATGTTGACGAGTGGATCAAGCTATATGAACACGCCAGTGCTAATAATAGGTGGGACCCAACGATTATGCTCGCCAATGTCATCTTTTATCTCGGCGGCACCCCACGCGTGTGGCACCAAACGCATGACGACGAGTTCACCAGTTGGGACACTTTCAAAGAACAGCTTCGGGAACTGTTCGGCGACCCTCTTGGGCGCAAGGTTGCCGCGAGGAAGGCTCTTGCGTCTCGTGTGCAGACCTCTACAGAGCCGTATGTTTCATACATCCTCGACGTCTTGGCTCTATGCCGCAAAGCTGACGATAATATGTCCGAAGCAGATAAAGTGGCCCATGTGCTAAAAGGCATTGCCGACGACGCTTTCAATTTGCTTGTTTTTGGCAACGTCTCGACTGTCGACGCCATCATAAAAGAATGCCGTCGCCTTGAACACGCTAAGAGCCGCCGCATCACACCCCACATCACGCGGCTACCCAACACTGCTCCTACGTCGACATGTGAGGGTCGACCGCGTCAGGCCTCCACCTGTGACGACGTAACCCGTATTGTTCGTCGCGAGCTCGAGGCTGCCTGTTCCTCAGCTTTCTCCTCGACGCCTCCTGATCCGCCAGCTACCACGATTGCGATGATTCAGGCCGTCGTCAGACAGGAATTTGAAAACATGGGTCTGAACTCCGTGTGTTCAACGTCTCAACCTAGCGTTCCCCAGTTCTCTAGTGGCCCTCCTCGCCCTCGGCAGTCCCTTTCTGCCACATCTCGCCGCAACCCGGCCGAATGGCGTACCCCTGATGACAGGCCGATCTGCTTCCACTGCTGTCGCATCGGCCACGTCGCTCGTCACTGCCGCAACCGATGGCCACCTCCTCCTCGGTCATACGCCACCGCTTATCCCCGCACCTTCGGACCTTCTGTTCCCTCTGCCTCCCGCCATGAACCCACTGTCGCTGATGCCCCTGCTCCGAACCTTCGCTACAGCCGCTCGCCCTCACCTCGACGCCACCAGTCTCGTTCGCCCCAACCCCGTCGATTTTCGTCGCCGCCTATCGCATCCCGGATGCCGCCGGAAAACTAGACACTGCAGCTTCTGGAGGTGAAGCTGCGTTGTCGACCCTGCCCTCAAATCCTCTGCTCACGTTGCCTACGAACCAAAACCTTCTTGACGTTGACGTCGACGGCTATCCTGTCACTGCACTGATCGATACAGGGGTCCATATTTCAATTATGAATGCTGCCTTCCGACGACGACTCAGAAAGCTCCTCACCGTCCGCGTCGCGGATGGCGGTACTGTCCCTATCGTCGGCATGTGTACGGCACGTGTCTGCATCGCCGGCCGCCACACTCCTGTCCTCTTCACCGTGCTTGCTCATTGCCCCCACGACCTAATTCTCGGACTCGATTTTCTTTCTGCACATTCTGCTCTTATTGACTGCTCTGCCAGCACCCTTCGCCTTGAGTTGCCGATTCTCGCAGAACCTCCTGATGAACCCCAGTGCCGCTTACGCCCCAAAGGCTTTATTCGCCTACCACCAAAGTCAATAGCCTATATTGAACTGTTGTCTTCCCCACCTGTTCCTGATGGCGAGTACCTCGTCACTCCTCTGCCCGACATTTCACTACAGTATGACGTCACCGTGCCTCACAGTATTCTTACCATTACTAATAACTGCACTCGCATGCCTATCTTCAACTTTGGATTGGCAAAACAAATTCTCCCGTAAGGTATTTGCCTTGCCAACGTTTACTGCCTCGGCGACCATCAAGTGGCAGCTTTATCAACCGATGGTTCTTCCGAGCTTGGCGTGCCCCTCGCGCCCGCCTCGGGCGCCGATCCCAACATAAAGAAAATGGTTGCGCGGACCTGTCCTCTACTCAGGCTGAAGACCTTTCCAAAGTGTTATCGGCCTACAGAGATATTTTCGACTTCGACGAAATATTTCGACTTCGACGCCCTTTAGGCCAGACGCTCGCGGTCAAGCATCGGATTCCTACTGGCGATGCTACGCCTATTCACCGACGACCATATCGCGTTTCTGCGTCGGAACGCCGAGTAATTCAAAATGAAGTGACCAAAATGCTAGATAACGACATCATTGAGCCTTCTTCGAGTCCCTGGGCGTCACCTGTGGTGTTGGTTAAGAAGAAGGACGGCACGTGGCGCTTCTGTGTAGACTACCGCCATTTGAACCAAATTACTAAGAAAGACGTCTACCCACTCCCACGAATCGACGACGCCCTTGACTGCCTTCAGGGTTCCAGCTATTTCTCTTCTATTGATCTTCGCTCTGGATACTGGCAGATTGCTGTCGACGACATGGACAGAGAAAAAAACCGCGTTCGTAACACCTGATGGCCTATACCAATTTAAGGTAATGCCGTTTGGGTTATGCAATGCCCCGGCCACCTTTGAGCGTATGATGGACTCCTTGCTCCAAGGTTTTAAATGGTCCACGTGTCTCTGTTACCTCGACGACGTCATCGTCTTCTCGCCAACGTTCGACTCTCACCTTGAGCGTCTAGCAGCTATACTTGATGTATTTCGAAAGGCGAAGCTGCAACTCAACTCGTCCAAATGTCGTTTTGGCCGCCGCCAAATTACTGTTCTGGGCCATCTCGTCGACGCTTCCGGAGTGCAGCCTGATCCCGACAAAACTCGCGCCGTCCGAGACTTTCCGGTTCCAAAGACAGCCGCAGACGTTCGCAGTTTTGTTGGGCTATGCTCGTACTTTCGTCGTTTTGTTCAGGATTTCGCGGTAATTGCTAGACCCCTCACTAATCTTTTGAAAAAGGCGTACAATTTTCGTGGGGTGCTTCAGAAGCCACCGCCTTCTCTCGTCTCGTCACTCTTCACACCTCACTGCCCATTCTCGCCCACTTCGACCCTGATGCCCCTACAGAATTGCGTACAGATGCCAGCGGTCATGGTGTAGGTGCCGTCTTAGCCCAGCGTCAGCGTGGCCAGGATCGCGTTATTGCTTACGCAAGCCGCCTCCTATCACCATCGGAGCGCAACTATTCCATTACGGAAAGAGAATGCCTTGCTGTTGTCTGGGCAGTTGCGAAGTTCCGCCGTTACCTTTACGGTCGCCCTTTCTCTGTCGTCACTGACCATCATGCTCTCTGCTGGCTCTCATCGCTCAAAGATCCTACAGGCCGGCTTGGTCGATGGGCTTTGAGGCTACAAGAATTTTCATATTCCGTGGTGTACAAGTCTGGCCGCCTGCACCAAGACGCTGACAGCTTGTCGCGTTACCCTGTTGACGACTCTGACTCCTCCAATACTGACAGTGCTGCTTCCGTTTTCTCAGTATCCCAGCTCCTTCATTTCGCCGACGAGCAACGTCGTGATGCCTACACCAGAGCACTCATCGACCGTTTGGAACACTCTCCGGCCGATACTACTCTATGCCTCTTCGTACTCCGCGACGGTACTCTATACCGTCGTAACCTTCATCCGGACGGCTCCGAGTTCCTACTTGTAGTCCCTAAACACCTCCCCTCAACCGTTCTAGAAGAGCTTCACGACGCCCCAACGGCAGGACACCTCGGCGTCTCTCGAACCTATGACCGAGTACGTCGCCGTTTTTTCTGGCCGGGCCTTGCCCGTTCCGTACGGCGTTACGTCGCTGCTTGTGAACTTTGCCAACGACGCAAGAAGCCTTCCCAGCTCCCCGCTGGTTACCTGCAGCCGCTCGACATCCCTGCCGAGCCCTTTCATCGTGTTGGCTTAGACCTTCTCGGCCCCTTTCCGGAATCTACATCAGGAAACAAGTGGATAGCCGTCGCTGCGGACTACGCGACCCGCTACGCCGTAACACGCGCTCTTCCGACCAGTTGCGCTACTGACGTCGCGGACTTCCTCCTCCACGATATCATTTTGATGCATGGTGCTCCGCGTCAAATGCTCACCGACCGTGGCCGTACGTTCTTGTCCAAAGTCATTGACGACATCATGCGTGCCTGCTCAATACAGCACAAAATTACCACCTCCTACCACCCACAAACGAACGGCCTCACTGAGCGTTTGAACCGCACGCTTACAGACATGCTATCGAAGTACGTTTCCGCCGACCACCGTGACTGGGACCTCGCTCTACCTTACATTACCTTTGCATACAACTCTTCCCGTCTCGAAACTGCTGGCTTTTCACCGTTTTACCTATTGTATGGCCGAGAACCGACGCTACCACTAGACACTGTGCTTCCGTTCCCCACAGCTTCAACTAGCGATTATGCCCGTGATGCAATCGCCCGTGCTGACCATGCTCGCCAAATTGCGCGTGCTCGTCTGCAAGTATCTCAAGAAAAACAGAAACAACGCTACGACCTCCGTCACCGTGATGTGCATTTTGCGCCCGGCACCCTCGTGTTGCTTTGGTCACCATCGCGTAAAGTTGGCCTTTGTGAAAAACTGCTCTCCTGTTACACAGGCCCATATCGCGTGCTCCGCCAAGTGAGCGATGTCACCTACGAAATCGTTCTAGCCACGCCCACTACGTCCTCCGCTGTGACAACCAGTGATATTGTCCACGTCGCCCGGCTCAAACCCTACACCTCTCCAAGCACCTTGGATATTTAACAGCACCGTGACGGCGCTTTTGCCGCCGGGGGGGGGGGGGGGGGGGGGTAGTATTACGATAGCATCGAAAGATGTTGAAGAGACGAGCCGCCGCGCGAAAGACGACGAAGTGTGTCTGTGCTCTTGGTGTGAGCGATTGTGGGCCTGGCTGTCTGGCTTCCGTGTAAATAGCCTGTAAATAGCCTCTTTCGTCTGTGTCCTTCCACACGTAACAATATATATATATATATATATATATATATATGTGTGTGTGTGTGTATGTCACGTAGTAGCGACGCTGAAGTAATCAGTCGTAAAACTGTGTATGACGAAACTTATTCTTTATTGGACGAACCTGTGCCCACAAAAGCAAGCTACGCTCGAAGCACAACGAAAGCGGCGAACACAGTCGGCGATCATCGAAATCTCATCAGCGGTGAAACGCGCCGGCTCTTCTACATGAGTCATCGAACGTTCCAGATTAATCCCTGGTACCCGCAGTGTCTTCCAGAAAGTCCTAGACAATTCGCGTCAGTCATACAATCAGATAACATAAGCGTCGGTGAAAACAGGCAACGGAAAGAAGCATCGATAACGTTCGAGAAACTTTGCATGCAGGCGCGTCCTGCGCCGAGCGATAACGTTTAACCGGTTTAGCCGGTGGAAAGTAAAGTCCCTATATAAGAAAAGTACCACCATCCTTTAATAAACGCCGCTCCTCTCTCTCCTGTATCTCCGATTGGACGATGATAGCGCGCGCTTTTTACTTCTTTATATTTAGTTTTTTTTTCCCGCCTCAGAGCCATGTTGAAAGTCCTCTGCGCAGCCGCAGTCGCCGCCAGCGGCGGCGGCACGCACCCGGCCTGAAAGCTTCAACGTAGACTTTCTAGGTGCGCCACCGTCGATTTGGCTTTCGCAAGCAAGCGCTTTAGGAGAGGAGGCTGCGGAGGAAAGAGTAGATGGCGGTACTTTTCTTATATAGGGATTTTAGTGGGAAGCGGCCACCGGTGAAAGATAAACATGTATACATGTCAATATGCGTAAGTATCGGAAAGCCGGTCGAAGACCCCCCCCCCCCCCCCCGGAAAAATGATAACTTTCCTCCTATGTATTTGCACATGATAAACCTTTTTGCGTGGCAGTAAAACGTTGTCGTGCCCTTTCGGCATGCATACGACATCGCTCTGCCAACTCCTGCTTGCTGAAGATCCGTTTTAGGTGCATCCCACGGTGTACGATACATAGTCATTAGGTGGGGACACTTCTCGGCTTCCTTGCTAGACGCGATCGACCAGATAAAGTAGCAAGGGCGCGCGTCTATCGTGGTGGTGACGGCAGCGGATACCTATCGGCGGAACGATGCAACTTCAGTTAGAACGCAGGCGAGAGCGTGCGCCGACAAGGAACGCGCGCATGCCCTCTCCCCGGTGACCTACTTTCGTGCGTCACTCAATCATTTCGGATCTCCCGCGAACCGCCGGTTGCTATAACAACGGGAGATTAAACCAATAAAAAGCTTTCTGTGGTGAAGTTGCGTCGTACTGCCGATAGGTAACCGCTGTCGTCACCGGGTCGATCGGCGCGCGCCTTTGCTACTTTATCTGGTCGATCGAGTCTGGTGAGTGTCCTCACCTAAAGAGTATATATCTTACACAAAGAGTATATATCTTACACCGTGCTGCATTCTTATCCTTCCGTTGCACAGCGCCGCAACTTTCGACCAGCCACCGCAAGCTAAGTAAGGCGACGCGGGCCAATCGGTGAAGCCGGCACCACCCTCTTCATGCGGTTATCTATTTTCACTGTGCTGGCTCGGCCCCATCGACACCCTCTCCACTAGAGCGTGCTCCTCGCCTCTTGTCAGCCAATTAGATAAGAAAAACCGCTGAGTGTAGACAATGTTATTGGTTTTGAAAGCGAACAAAAGTGACCTCTTATAAACGAGGAGAGTGTTTGATTGGGTTGTTCAGGCAACGCTGCGGGTCCCCGCCCTATGCTTGCGTCGGTGGTTACGTAAATTTGACGTGAGGAGTTTGGAATCAAAACAGTTTGGAGTCATTTTACGTTATAGCGCCCCAGAAATGAGTGAGGAGCAGGCTTCTGTTGAAAAAAAAGCGTTTGAAAAAAAGGTGACTTCGCGCTCCGCTTGCGAGCTCCACTCGCCGCGCACGACTACAAAATTTGGCTCAGATGTTCACAGCAGCGTTTGCTATCCGTGGATTGCGTTTTTTCACCAATCCCAAGGGCTGGTACAGGGCACCTTTTAAGAAGGCAAAAAATCCGAGGTGGTCAAAAAATTAATCCGGAGTTTCCCACTAGGGCTTGTATTAAAACCGTATTGCGGTCTTGGTACGAAAAACCCCAGAATCTTTCTTTTAAGAAATGATTAGTTCTTCGCGAGTTTCACTGGTGCTTAAGTCCGCTGTGCGCAAAATGTGAGCCGATCGTTTGTTCGCTATACACGCGTCCATTACAACAACGTTAATATTATGTTTAATGTGTTCAAATCCCAAAAAGAACTTGGAACAGGCGAGCTTCGAGGAACGTTCTCGTCGGTGTCTACGAGTGACGCGCGCGCGAGAAATTGGACAGCAAGCAAAAGACGCAAGCGCAGAATCACGGCAGCTAGCATATTCGTGTGGGTACGCTGTCCGCTCAAAAGACGTCTTGTCGCTTACGTTGACGTAGTCGATGCAGGAGTCGTTGAGCAAACCCTGTCGCAGGTTCATCTCGACGAGGGAGACGATCATGCTCTCGCTGGACGAGGCCCCGATCTCCGTGCTGCAGCCGTCGGTGGTTGCCGCCCTACGGTCGCGGAACTGCGTCGCCGTCACGATGGCCGACGAGAGCGGCTCGGTGGCGTTGTTCAGCGACCCGTTGCCGAACCTCGTGCCACAGTTCTGGTTCAGCGACACTGGCCACACAAGGGATCACAGGGGCCTTATTGACGCGCCACAACCTGACCACTTTCATCGAACACGCCTTTGTCACGCTCAGTGACAAAGGCGTATAATAAATGCCCGTAATAAATTTGAGCACGTGAGTTTCGATTTATATCCGATGGCGTTTTCCATTGCGCGAAAACTATCACTAAGAGCACGTTTAGAAATGTTCTGAAGCTTCTGTCCGCTTATTGGAAAACGCCATTTAGACAGCACTGCAGTAGAGCATGACATTTGCAGTGCCGTAATAACTAATACGTACTCATTCACATCAATCAGCCCTTAAAGGCCAACTTGGCTACGTTTCACTTTGGCTAAATTGGTGATAGCAGTATATTTTCTTGAAGCAATCTTGGCAAAGCTACAGAAATGATAATTCCTGATATTAACAACTGGAAGTCGGGCGAGCTGGTGTGGATTCATTATTAACTAGTGCTTTGCGTGTTCACTTCGTTCTTGTCCGCTGTCTTTCTGTCGCGCTGTAGTTCAAAAGAAATGGCAATTGTCCAATTTTCTTATTAGAAGCTTTCAAATGGCACCTAAGCTGACGATGCGTGCATCTGATGGTGAGCGCATATGACGCAAATCCCAGCCTCCTAAATCTTTCAGCGCGCCGCACGCAGCCATAAGTAGGGTCCCTATCACCATCATTATCCGCACCCAGCTAGCACAAAAGCGATAGAAAACTGCTTCCATACCGATTCGCCAAGACTAAATGAACGTCTGAAAGACGCACTAAAAAATCCGTGCAGTCCGTTTAGAAGGTGATAAACGGTCGTATATCGTTGCTAATGTCCGGCGGATATGACTATTACAAGAAGTTCTAGAATCCTGCTTAAAGTAGTTTCGAAAAATCCTGTCTTGAAATGGGATTTTGTAAGACCATTAGAAGCATTTAAAAAATACAGATTGAATCCTGCTACAATCAGGATTTTGACATCCGTTTTTTTTCACCCTCCCCTCTAGCGCCCCCCTCGTCTCCCTTTCCTTCCCTCTCCCCATGCCCCTGCGGCGTTTCGCCGGCCGGCGGCATGCAGGTTTGCGCTTGTGCAATACACGAAACACATACAGCAATAACATTTTTTATTGCAAAAAGTAAACACGACTAGACAAGCTAGCAATCAACATTAAATATGAGTGCCTCCGGGTAACGTCCATTACAGGTATCGACCTTGATAAACCTGGTTTCGAACAGGCTGCTGGGCTGTAGCTCCTTAATTCAGCAGGTCTTCTTACTGCAAAAACATTAGGCATGTGTAAAACGTATATTAATTGAAGCACACTTTTCTTAGTGAACGTATAGTTTTTCAATGCATTGGCAATAAGCACTGCAATATATCTTGGCAATGGGCAGCACTACAATATATTGGTCCAAGCACACAGTTTTCGAGCATTCCACCTTTATTAACATGGTTCTAACATTAACCGATCACAAGTGAAATTCCCTTCTGTTGCCTTGAAGACATACTTTACATCTAACTGAAGGTGTTGCATGTACAATCGCCAACCAGTGTAAGTGTCGGCTATTTTGCTAGCTTTCAGGAGGCTGTTGTCTTGACTAGTTGGCGACTGGTAGATGACAGCAGCCTCCTAAACACGTGCGAAGTAGGTGCCAATTAGCATTCAAAGAAAGGAATAGATAATGCATTTCTGATAATGTTGTACGAGAAAAGAGGTAAGTGTGGCTCTGCAAAGGCACAGCTTCAGTGTGACAGCATTGTTACACCACCGCAATTTTATTTGCCACAGATGACATAGCCAACTCAGAAATGGCGCAGGCTTGAGCATATACCTAAACACCAGTCTATCAAACACATCGCATACTTCAAATTGAGCAAATATATTGCGATTCCTTAAAAAATAAAAGACAGCAGACGAGTGCAACCTTAAGTAACAGCGACTATTTGCAGAACGGCTGCTTCAAGCATATACAGTAAGAACTTCAGTTGCTGTAATTAAACCATTAAAATGTTGCACGCCTATGACTTGCCTGTTTGAAAACCTCCACACAATAACATTGCCAAGCACTTGTAAAGAATTTTTTTTACAAAAACAGTGAGTCATCCACACACAAGGTGGGAACATAAGCCGTAATTTTCCACCCAGTTTCACTAACTTTGACCTTGGTGACATAATTATAGTTACGCAATGGGTTAAAGGTTAAGCTCGTGCAGTTTATATATCAATTATGATCTAGAGTGCTTGCATATGCAATTTATTGCTTACACCGAAATGAGCCCACACACTAAAACCCACACATGGCGCGCGGCGACGATTTCATCGCCGTTGCACTTTATACGGATTATCACGGCGACGACGACGGCGGCAAAAATGCGCTTGGAGTGCCCATATAATTTCTATCGCAATAAAAGAAAAAGAACCGCGGCGTAAATTTCTCTCTCTTAAATGGCATGGTCGCCGTTACGTCGTCGCGCCGTAACACGCGTGTTCGAGTCGATGTCTCAACGCTGCGGCTGCGACGCAGAGGAGCTACGACGGAGGCCCAGTCCCGCCAACGAAACTGCTCACAACCGGCCAACGCTCGCTTCAACGGCAGGAAAAGAAAGGGAGAGGGTTAAGCTGGCGCCGGGCCGGCGGCGGGCGCGCACGGAGACAGTCGAAGGTGGGGGAGCTACGAGGGAGTTGAGAGGGAGAGTGAGGGGAGCCACCGAAGCGACGGGGTCACCTCTGCTCAGCCAAATCCGCTTCCCTGACGCCCTCCTCCCTCACCTTTGACGTGTCCGCGCGCGCCCGGCGCCGCCGTGCTGGCGCCGCCCGCTCCCTACAGCATCGTTTTCTGCGAGCGCGTTGCTCGACGTGGGCAGTCTCGTGGCCCCTACTCGCCATCTGCTTGCGCGCCGTGATATCTAACGACTCCATTCGTACGTCGTGCTGTGGTGCACGAATACTTCAGAAATAAGTCTTTCCTTTAATTAGAACAAACTTTCGGGCTCCTTCGAGTTCGAATTATCGAGATACGACTGTATATGTATCACGCTGAAAATTTAATTCGTACGACTTTAATATGAAATAACAGTTACCTGGGTTCTTGGAGTTCAGGAGTTTCGTGGTGGCCCTTTGGGCGGCGGCGTTTTCGTCTGCCCATTTGGCACCTGTAGAGGGTACATGATCGGTGTCTTCACCCTCACGCGCCTTCTCTCTTGCACGTAGGTATGTGCCTGCATAGTAAGTTACAAAAAAACTCTTTATTGTTATGCTGATAAACTCGGAGTATCTATGTTTATAATGTAACAGCAGTGCCTATTACAACTGTATATTGGAATTTTTCTTTTTTTAACAGAATTTTGTTACTGCACAGACTTGCAAAAAGAAAACGCCAGTGCGACCTCAAAATTTATTTGTTGCATGACTGAAGCCAAAAAATGTTAGGTATCCTAAAAAAAGATGCTGTAAATAGCTACACTGTCAGGATTATGTTACAAAAAACAAGGCAACAGTGCACTACATGCAGGGTGTTTCATTTAACTTTAGCCAAACTTTAAAAATATGCAAGTGCCACGTACCAGGACAGAACCAAGGTAATGTTGGAGATACTCAGATTATTTTTTGCATTCCGCCTAGTTAGATAATTAGTTCTAATTAATTAATTAACTTCTCAATTACTATAGTTAGATCAAAAGTGTCAATGAGAAGATTGTAAAGCAACATGAGAAACCCCTGATACCGCTTTCTGTTTCTCAATATGAGCTACATAAAGTGTTTTTACAAGTGTGAAAGGTGCCTGCCAATACACGCAAACTGCCTCGAGCGGCCAGTCGTTCGGCAGTTTTGCGTGTATTCGCGGGCACCTTTCACGCTCGGAAAAACACACGAGTGATCTCGCACAAGAGCGTTGACGGAAGAACGCTGTGGCTACGCGAAGATCGTAGCACGTCTAATCATTCTGCGCCAAACGGGAATGTCATCGTCTTCCTAACGATCAATGGTCAACGAAACGTCGCAGAGGTAATTTTAGACAGCTTTGGCAAACCTGAATACGCATACAATAAAAGAAACGTACGCAGACGTAAACATGCCTCTTAAACAATATTAGAGATTGCAGTTAAAATCAAGGCGCTTTCATTGAAAAACTTCATTACCGCCTAAAACTTCCACCTAAAACTCCCGCCTGAAAACCGTAAATAATTAAACACGACAGGTGTCAAAGTGGCCGTGACTACTTACGTGAGCAAAGAAGATGTGGAAGGCAGTCTGGCGCTCCGCAGTTCATGAACGAATACGCGTCAGGAACTTAACGGCTGGTCCTGACAAAAATAACGGTCAATGTAACGGCGGGTTCAAAAGTTACGCAATCTGGAGGGAAGCTGCGCGGAGAGCGCAGTCCGCTTGGCTGCTCAGACTGCGTCGGCGCAAGCGATGACGCCGATGAGCCGTCGCGCCACTCCTCGCTTTGTCAGGTAGCCGCTATGACACGTCACGGCGCTGCATCCTCTTGCGACACACGCTGCTGCAATGCAGAAAAATACTCAGTGTGGCTTCGTACTCGGTACCTGAAGCACAGAAATGCTAGCTAATTTAACTAAGAAAATACAAAATGCGGCTGCTACCATAATACTAGCGCCACCTTACAAAGATAATTTGAAATAACAAAAGTCGAACTTTTTAATGCCTCATTCTTGGCACTTTGCGGTAGGTAGGTAGGTTCCTAACTCGCTTTATAATACAAACAAGTGATGTGCAACCTATAATGGAATCGAACTTCTGCCGTGGGTCACAGCAGCCGGTTCTCTAGCAACTAGACTACGGTGTCTTTTTCTTCCTTTCGGTCAAAGTAAAACAGGTTAACCAAACAGACAAAACGAAAACTGCGACAAACAATATCAAAACATTTTACAGTTTGAACCGTCAGTCCAACTTGGCTGACATTGTCATTTAACATTCTCTGAGCGTTGTCAAGGGATCTACCCTCGACAGCCACTCAGGAACACAGCAATCATGCGTTCTAAATTTTCCTTCACAGAAAAATGGCAATATTCGCCAGGAGGGACAGATCGCGTTGAAGTGTATCGAGGACTGTTCAACAATGTCCTCGCGTCGATGACAAAATCAACGTCGAAAGTGGTGCTTAGTTTCCGGAGAAGTTCAGAAACTGGGACAAGCGGAATTCGGTGACTTGTAACCCATCATAGCCATCCTTGAAATTCCACACATTTACGTGGACAAAGACTTGCCTGATTTTCTGCAGATGATGATGCATAGTCCGAAGAACCTCCATTTTCGATGCCCGCGCTCATAGGAGGGTCGTTTTGTGGAACAAAATATTATCTAGAAATGTCTTGCGTGTGTGCTTCTGCATTTTCTCCTTTCAAGGCAAGGTCACTTTCGTGAAAACTGTCCTCGGATTGAGCATCCTCATGTGGCGAGGATACTTCACTAGAAGCATGGTTACTACTTTCATTAACCTACCATGATACTTATTGGACGGTACTCGTGGCAACAGGACTGGCAGATATCGGTTCGTCATTAACTCTACGCCTCTTCTGACGGTCTGAAAGGTCAGCGTAACTTTTCTTCTTTATTGTGGACTTCATTATGAGCATAAAGAGCAAGCAGCTGCCCCTTCAGTGCTCACTCACCACAATGCAAACACCCGCGCCAGGGTTGATTGCACTCTCTTCTAACAGGGCGAAGCAAAAACAAAAACCAATGTCCGTTTTTCCCGCCAAAAAGCGGAAGAAAACAACAACAAAAAAATCAATAATTGTAGGCCGCTAGAACAAGCGATTTTAAACGTCTTCTAAAATCCGCCTTATAGAAAGATTTTTCCATCCCAATTGAATCCTTCTCGATGTTGACTTCTTCAATCTAGATTTTTGACGGTCAAGGCGAAATATCCATGAATAAGAATGATTATATCTCTTTTGTGCTAGCTGGGCATCAGCCTATGTCCACTGCCGTACGACTGCCTCTCCCTGCGATCTCGAATTATCTCTGTCTTACGCTAGGTGATTCCAACTTGCTATATTCTCTCAACGGGAGCAGCGTTTGGCATATATTTTCCCTTCGCCGCTCCCGCCGCTATTCGCCGAGCGCCATAACGGCTTTTAAAAGTCGCAGTTTCTCCCTAAAGGCGAAGCGATCGATTGCGACAGCAAATTAGTTGATAGCTATACGAAGTAACGACAGCAGTTTTATCGACCGTATCAACTTGTAAAGATAGGCATACTAACTAAATGAGCAAGCACGGTGTCACACGCGGACAAGCGAACATGAACATATCTCACTCGATGACCGCGGAAACTCGCTGTCAAAACGCTGGAGCGAGGAAGCGCGGCAGCACCGCCGCTGTCGTCAGCGGCGACGGCAGAAATGGGCCTGGAGTGTTCATTATAAGTGATCGCAATAAAATGACGCCAAATATTCAGCTGCGCTGCAGGGAAGCCAGCTTCACGGACGTGACGCGGATTTTTTTTTTTTTTAACTTCGATTACATCAACATCGCAATCCACTGATTCCGTAACACTCGCGACATGACATGAATGGCCTGCAATGTCATGAATAGCGTGACGTGACATGATTGGCATGACCGCATGGCATGTCATGACGTGATATGGGTGACATACTATCCTGACGGGCATTACGTGAATGACATGAAATGTAATGACCACACATGACACGCGTGACATGAAAAAGGCACTGCATGCACGACAGAACAGAAATAACATGACAAGCATGCGTGACATGAATGAAATGACATGTCATGACAATCATGCCATGACATGCCGTGACTACATGGCTACCGGAACCTATCCAGGACGTTCTCTCGAGGGGGCCAAAGTTTGCCGTTCAACCTAAGCTGTAACCGCCGGCCCTTCTGGGTATCGTCAAGCACGTCTAAAAGTTGGTACCGGAAAGTGAAACTGGCCGCTGTTTGTCCGAAGGCATCGACGCTTTAGTGAGAGGCAAGCCACCTAAGAGCGTTGTTCCTGTCAAAAAAGCAGTGTCCATCCTAAAGGAGCATTCGGTGGCCTTAGTTCCGGCGGATAAAGGGGGAGGCTTCTTGGTGTTACCTAAGGAATTGTATTTCCCGAAAGCAGGAGAAGCCAATCAGAGTGACTTTCGACTGCCGCACCATGTCTGCTTGTCCAAAGTAGCACTCTGTGGTGTGTGTTTCTTTTCTGTGTGTCTCGTCAAAATGTTGCGCAATCCAACCTCTAGTATGTTTTACTAACACGGCCAATCTTGAACATTGGCAAGTCTCTTCCTGCCCGTAATTCCGCTCAACGGCACTACATGATGCACCAACTGACCCAACAGTCTGCGCTTCTTGTATTTTATACTTGAAGCTTGTGTACCATAATATAGTACCATACTTGTACTATGGTACTATATAAATTGTGCATTTTAGCCGTGTGAATGTACATGCTATTAACACTTTTTTCATTGTCACTACTAAAAAATTAAATAAAATTATGGGGTTTTACGTGACAGAACCACGATATGATTATGAGGCACGCCGTAATCGAGACTCCGGAAATTTGGACCACCTGGGGTTCTTTAACGTGCACCTAAATTTAAGTACACGGGTGTTTTCGCATTTCGCCCCCATCGAAATGCAACCACCGTGGCCGGGATTCGATCCCGCGACCTCGTACTCAGCAGCCCAACACCATTGCCACTGAGCAACCACGGCGGGTTGTCAGTCCTGCCAAGTACCGAGCCCCTGGCCTCCGTGAAGCTGTATGCTTAGAGCTTTTTTTTTGTCGGGGATCCTTCAACAGAGCGTTGTATGTGCCGCGAACAAATCTTGAATAGAATTGAATGAACAGACAGATAAATACATTGATTGATTGATAGATTGATTGAGGGACATATAGACCGACAGGCTCAACGTGCCTAAATACGCCAAAAATGCTATTTCACATTAGTATAGCATGGCGCCAGAAGCAGGGATGGGCAAAGATACTCTGCAATTGTATCATGATACGATACAAGATACTGTGGCAACAAGTATTTGATATAGAGATACAAGATACTACCGCAATTATTCTATTCGATACGTTACTGCCCATTTGTATCTTAAGATACTTAGATAAATTCGCAAATTTCTTATTATAGATCTATATAATGGAGCAGCAAACGCGTGTGCACAAAAATGTTTGCTTGAAAATTTCTTAAATCCGACCAACAGCCTTGTTTCATTTGAGTGAAATGCCTGTTAATATCTCTTTCTTGCTCAAAGTATAATATTTTATTTCCGAAACCATTTTTTTGCTGCTTAGCATGAAAGCTCTTTATACGCTGTGCTGTCAACGGTTTTTGCTTGTCGCTTTCGTACTTGATGGGAGTCGCTGCTCTGCGTGCCGACGAGCTAGCGTATCACCATCCAGTTATAAGGAAGTCAATAAGAAGCTTCTGCACTATGTCCCAAATACCGCTGAGGCGTTTTACTTTGTCCGTAAACGTATTACCGTTTACGCAATACCGGATCACCGGACAGGTGTACAGAAACAACAATGTTGGTATGCCATTTTTTGCGATGCATCGTGTATATAGAGAGCACATCAAGCTGCAATGACCTGATGTGTGAAAGCTACTAGACGCAAGGCAACCCCATTCTTGCATTCTTCAGACTTCGTAACAAAGCTCCACGCAAGAGAAACTTCGATAACGACACTATAGCGGCATCATAATTTGTGCGAAAGACACCGAACGCCTTGGCGTCTGCAGCACAGTACGGTGGCTACGAGCGAGTGTCATGGCACCGACACAACTAAAACAGTCGCAGTTTCGCTCGAAAGGCGAAGAATCGATGGCGATAGCAACTTAGTAGACAGATATACGAAGTATAAAGATAGTTTTATCGGCCGTATGAACTTGTAAACATTCGCTTACTAAATTAACAAGCACGGTGTCACGCGCGCACAAGCGAACATAAGCACATCTCACTCGATGAACGAGGAAACTCGCTTTAAGAACCCTGGAGTGAGGAAGCGCGGCAGCACCAGCGAACGAATTGACCTTCGTGCTGTGACTCGCTTCAACGCGAGCTAAACGTCGAAAGCACAGGGCATACGAAACTACCGAAGCTACCGGCACTTTTCGTGGCGTACTTCGACCGCATCGCAAATCGCTTTGAAGATGAGGCCCGCGTGGGTGCGCACTTTGTCCACCTCGCAGATCGCTTTCAAGATATGACGCCCGCGCGGCCGCGCCGTATAAGCAGCAGCCGGCGGAGTAGAATGCCGCCCTCACCCCCGCTCCCACCCTCGCGTCACCGCCGTGACTCGCGCACCACAGAAGACTGCGCGCTTCAGCCCCGCCTTGCTCCCTCGCGCGTGCGAGATTGAACGGCGATCGTCCTCTGACCCTCGGAAGCTTTCAGTCGCACATACAACGCAGCGCGGTGACGATGTTATCGTGTTTGGAATTTATACGGAACATCACGGCGATGACGACGGCAGGAGAACTGCGCTTGGAGTACCCATATAATTGCAATTAAGCAAAAAAAAAATCAAGAATACGAAACGTCAGCTGCACGCAGACGTTCTCGTGCTCGTTTTTGTCGAGACGGTGTGAACGCCCCCACGTGACTGCTCCACCTATAGGCACGCGCAGACCTCATCGCCTGCCACCGCAGGAGGGATCTGGGGCAAAGATAAAAGAATGTCGCTGCCTTTAGTGTTAATCAGGTGGCTTAGTGGCAGCAGTATTAGCTTGACAAGCGCAGTTCAGCCAACGTTTATAGTTTATCGCGGTGATTTTGCGATAGCAGTATAATTGCATATTAAGATACACGATACATCCTTTCATGTATCGGAAATAGAGATATTGATACACGATACTGCGCAGCATTAGCCAGAAGCATATAGACGCTGTTCTATGTTCGGCTACTGCGCGCGCGATGAGCAACCTTACTGCATAGCGTAGGAACAAAATGGTGGAACTATGTGCAGCTCTGCTCCCTTATGGAACATATACAGAGGCAATACCCGTTGCACTAGCCGCAAGCAGCCGCAGGCGTCACATAACCTGGGACGTCGTGCCGAGGAGCCGTGCGGTCTACGTCATCCATCACCTCCAGCTCATGGGGCCGTGGCGGCAGCCTTATCACTTTTTTTTGTGTGTTCTTTCACTGCTGTTTTTGCGAGCTGTTAGTGACGCATAATTTCGAATTTCAAGCATAAAAATGTGCACGCAAGCTCTCGCCTAAGTGTGGCGAGACTCTGGCGGCCAGGCCTTTATGAATAGAGAAAAGCCAAAGGTTTTTTTCAATTCCTAGAACCAGCGCTTCATTTATTGGAGCTGCCCCATCGCAACATACCAAGTTCAGCGCGAAACGGACAATTCGGGCGTTTATCGTCTTACCCATCTTGTAGATCGTCGGATTTTTCGGATGCAGCTGTCCGTTGCCCGGGCAGGGTACCAGGACCGCTACGACGAACTGAAGCAGAAGACGCCCTGGAGGAGGCGAAATCATGACGAACTGCTCGGCACCGATCTTGACCTTCTTCTTCGTTCCAAGGTGATAATGATGGTGATATTGGCATATTTGCACACGCCCACTTTGCGGGGTAGATCAAATGTCGGCCACTTAGAGAGAACGAAACGAGAGGGGAATTAAGGAGGCACAATTGGCAGTGCCTTAGACAAATAATCAGTAATGAAAAAAAATTAGCGTAGCTTGCACTAGAGGCACATTGATAACGGACAGCCCCTAGCTGGCCATAGATGGGCCCCAAGCTAGTCCTGGGTTTTGGGCTACGCTAAGCTCTACCAAGTCATCCCCAGCATGTGGCGGAATTTATTGATTATTGAATTAATAATTTAAAAATACCTTACAGGCCCCTAGAGGCATTGTGTAAGGGGGGAGACTACAATCAAAGATAACTTGTACAATAGGTAAAATACACATGAGAATACATATACAAAAATATCGGGTAAGAAATGGGTTAATATACAGTAATATAGTGTTACAGTATGTACAAGGAACAAACCGAACGATTTTGGAAGTGACAGCTCAATCAACAACAATATTTCACACAGAAAAACATAATCAATAGAATTACAGAGCGAGCAAGACATAGACTATAAGAAAACTATTTACCGCGTAGTTGCACATTAATAAAGCGAAAAGCATAGACAAAAATAAAAAGTTAGATTATGTGGAGTATTAAAAAAAATCCCGGAAGTTTCCCGAAACGGGATTTTTCGGGATTTCAGATCTTCGGGATTTTTCGGAAAAAATCCAGAAAAAAAAAGCCGGAAGTTTTCCTGGTCCCTCTCAAAAACTATGTGGTTAGGAATGTCGTTCCAAAGATTCTTGGAAGAACGGAGTAATTAAATGGATTAGTCTTTCCATAGATGCGCATGAAATTGGACATATTGTACAATCGCTGTTACCTGTAATGAGGAGTTTCAAGATTGATTAACGATGAGAGATTGATTGGCTATCACAAGGTATTGGTCACGTATTTGGGCTAAGCTAAGCACTACCCTGTCATCCACAGCATTTCCTGGAATTTATTGGTTATTAATCGATTATAGATTTGCTATTGATTGGCTATCGATGACTGACTAAGCTTAAGTACTCCCAACCATGCTTAGCTAGACTTAGCCGGGCTCAGCTTCGCTAGTTCGAAGGGTATGTGCCATTGCGCTTGGACCCTTTCGGCACAACCGCCAGGATCGGCCCACGTTTTTCTTCTTCTTTTGAGGGTCTTACGTGCCAAAACCAGTTCTGATTATGAGGCATGCCGTAGTGGAGGGCTCCGGATTAATTTCGACTTCCTGGGGTTCTTTAACGTGCACTACAACGCACGCACGGGCGTTTTTGCATTTCACCTCCATCGAAATGCAGCCGCGGCGGCCGGGATTCGATCCCGCGACCTCGTCCTCAGCAGCGCAACGCCTTAGCTGACTGAGCCACCCCGGCGGGTCCCACATTTTTGGATTCAGCAGGCACATTATGCCCGGCCTAAACAGCTCCAGTGTTAAATTCGTAATGAACCAATAATCAGCTGTGGTAGAAAAAAATAACATTGCAACCGTTATTGCAGGTAATTGCGCTTGTTTACCAGTGAAATTCCGCTATTATTTGGGCAATTATTATATGCACAAGCATTTCTATGCTTACCCGACGAGAAAAACCATTCGTCCGTCCCGTAAGACGATCGCTTTCAAGATAGTGCCCACAGCAGCGAGCGAATTGACTATCGCGCTGCCTCTTGCTTCAACGCGAGCTATGCGGCGAGAGCACAGAGCACACGAAGCTGTCAGCAATCGCGGCACCGAGCCCCTATCGCAGATCGCTTTCAAGATTGGGGCCTGCCCGTCTCTCTTCAACGCGAACTCAGCGGCGAGAACACAGAGCACACGAGGCTGTCAGCAGTCGGCGCTCTCTGTCGCCATCGCACATCGCTTTCAACATATGGCCCTCGCGGCGGCGCCAAACGCAGCCACCACCGGGGTGCGCTTGATCACGGTTCATAATTGTTCGATGTGAATGGATAAGGCGCTAAAGAGCGATAACGAATTATAATGATCAGAACGTCCTCAGCGCACCTGGCGCCGGCACACGAAGGAGTCGGTAAACCGACCCCTGCGCTATACGTACTCGGGAAAGAGGCTTCGGTGCCACTCCGAGTAGCACAATAAGGAATTTTTTAATACTTAGACGATGGCTAGACAAAACCCGGCTCTGAAAGAACTGGCTCGTTGTACGCGGGCGTCGGCGTTCTTAGCGCGTTGCGGGAGATGGGACGCGTCGGCGTCGACGCGCGACGGCATTCTTAGCGCGTTCCTCACGCTTTTCTACGACGTTCCCAGACAAGAGTCCTTGACCAAAGCTCCGTATGTTGAATTAAGGCTAACGCGTACTCCTCTCACATGCCACTTCTCCGTTGACCAACTTTTTTCGTACACCGCCATTGGTTGGAGCGCCTCACGATCTCCCCCTCAAACGTAAGTACTGGACGGCGCGACTTACGTCAACCCCCTCCCCGTTCTCCTTTTCATCTGCACCCTCTCACAGCATTCTCACAGGGTTGAGCTCTTCTTTTCCTCCTCTCCCAGTAGGTCGCGTGGCTTTTCTACACGCGGACTCGATCCTGGGGGAATTAGCCCTTAACACCTTCACTGTGAAAAAATTGGAGGGCGCTTAAGCTTCGCCGTTAAGGGTGGAACGTGGTAGCGTTGTCGGGCCCCGTTCGCATCACATTTTTCTTTCAGTGGGCTTCACTGCAACAGAGAGCGTGGGAAAGCCAGCTTACAAAGACCAAGCTTACACCAATCCCCTTGTAGTCGGCTTCACTTTTAAACAGGAATGCATAGCTGGGAAGTCGTCTTTCCCGGGACAATATAAGTCGTCTTATATTAAAATGTGAAGGACCTAGCACCTTTCTTTTTATTTTATTATTGCGATAGCAATTATATGGACACTCCAAAGCAGATTTCTGCCGTCGGCGTCGCCGTCGCCGTGAGGTTCCGTATGACGTCAATGGAGATGAAATCGTCGCCGCGCGCCGCCGAACGCTGTATGTGCGAGTGAAAGGGCGCGAGGGACGCGCTCTTTCACGGCGAGTGAACGCACGGCGGAGAACAAACGCGCGTTCTGCGCCGTGCTTCCTTAAGGGCTGCAGAAGTAGGCGTCTCTTTCCTCCTTTACAATCATCATATATGTAGAGCAAACGCGCCTTCTTTCGACGCGCGAGAGGCCGTGGGGGAGGGGGGGGAGGGGGAGGGAAGGGAGACGACGTTTAGCTGCGGCACCAAATGCCTATTTATATCAGAGGCTCCGGCAACAGTCACCAACGCCGCAGGCATTTTGAGCGAACGCGGGAAAAACGCCGACGGCGTCGACAACAGTTCTGCGCGTTGCCGGTGCTGCTGCATGTCCAAATTTATACAGCTGATAAAGCTAATATCATTACTCCGTATAGCTCTCTACAAATTTGCTATCGCAATTGATGCTTCGCCTTTCAGGTGAAACTGCGACAACTTTTAGTTGTTTGCTATTGCCCCGACGCGCGCGCGTGTTCAAAACGCATTCGGCAGTCGAAGTCTCAATTTGACCTGCCCTAGGAAGCCTACACGCAACGCCGTTTTAGGGTGGTGAAAGCCTTTGTAAGGGTGCTTGCCGCCACCAGCTAAATCGGCGGGTTAAATCTGGGGCACAAAATGGCGAAAGACCAGCCTACAGACCACATTTCCCGCAACCCTCGGTGACGTCAAATCAATTAACTTCTTTTAATAAACTTTGGCCTCAGCAGCCAGAGACAAATGGCGCGTCTGAGCGCCGTACACGGCACATCTACGTTTTAGTTAAACAAACTAGTAAGGACAGTCTTTATTACAGCACCCTTCGAAAAGCACCCTTTATATATTATGTACAACTCGAAGGCAACGACAATGCTTAACGCAGTTCACATTCTTGGCGTGAGATAATCCTACCACGAGCACCCCATCGTGCCTTATAACTTGTTGCTTTATATGTGTCGCACGACATGCCAATAGAAAGGTATGTTTTGATGTTTAAAATAAAAGGCAAAGCAACTAGTATATTAAAGATTATGCAGGTTTCTTGTGCGCGTTGGCGCAAACTAAATTAAAGAAATTTAATAGAGCCGCGTGACAAACGTGAGTACATCAGAGCGTGACAAAAACAAAGGCAGGAAAGACTGGGGCCCAAAATGGGCTACCCACCAAATTTGGCGGTAAATAGCAGTCCTCAAAATGTGGTGTTGTCACACCCTAATAAAACGGCGTTGCATGTAGGCTCCCTAACCTGCCCAGCATGCGAGTGCCATCTGGGTAGCATTTTCGCAAGTAAGTTTACTCGAGCGCTTCGTTGTTGGTGAGGTAGCAATGCTGGAAAAGGTGTTGTGTGAGTTGTCCACGTCCGATTTATGTTTTCTCGTACATTCAAATTACAATCCAGCGCCACCATGGTCAGTAGGGATGTGGTTATGTCGTACTTTACCGTTTCTCTGACGGATTTCACTGTGAGATTCAATTTTT